>NC_028455.1:28784685-28804399 GCF_000263155.2 Setaria italica | reverse complement strand
CCCCTAAATTCAAATGGGAATTTTATTTTTCGTGTATTCCACACTCAGTGCTGAACTGTGTACATGAACAGGTTTTCTGTATATGGGTCATCATCTTTATCTCCAATAGCTCCATTTGCATCTATACCCCAATCATCTGTGTATCCATAGGATGGTTCAAGCTGTTCCATCTCTGTGTTTGGCAAAGCTTCATTCATGCTACTGACTATTTCAGGGGCCATGCTTAGAAGCACTGATGTGACAGCTGATGATTTCTCCAGTGATTGTGTTTCAAATGGCAAGATGATCGGACTGCTATGGGTGTCTTTCTCTGACAGCTGAGGTAAAGATAGACTGCGGTTAAAGTTAATAACTTTACATGAAGAGCCATCTTGTGAACTGTTGAGCTTCTGCTGCTGCCGCCCCTGGAAACATTGTTGGCTATTGAATTGATTTGCTGAGCATGATGAGCTTTCCAAAGCAAAATGGGAAGCTTGTATGGACTGCAAAGCAGATAGCAGCTATGGTGTAGTCGTTGCAATTGATTGAGGACCCCAGGAGTGAGACGACACTTCCCAAACACATGTTAGAATATGTGTACCGCGCCGTCACCTACAAAGCTGGAGCCCAGCGAAACCGCATGTTGGTCGATCCATACGGAAAGGTGAAATGCGCACGACTGAAGGCACTGCTGCTGCCAACTCCAAGGTTATTGACAAATGAAAATGACGCGCACTAGCACGAGGCTAATGCTGCCAGCAGTCTTGCAGTAGCCAGTGATCGTGCACCCAGCTAATAACAAGGCAGATATATATCATGCATGGACAAATTGGCACGGGTTTATTTGATTGGCTTTCTCGAACATTCCAATATCCAAAGCCGATTTACCACCGGACGACGAATCCAGTCAACCATTTCTGCCTGAGAAGCAAGCTACATGGAGCAACTAGCCGCCGTGCATCCGCATGCCACCAAGAGACCTCGGACCTCCGACGCCGCACGTGTCGAGCCGCGCGTGGAAAGGCCAGCCAATCTGCGCGACCGCATTGCTCCACTAACACTGCAGCAGCGGCTGAGCGACCTCGACCGGCCGGCCGGCGCCACGAGCTCGCGCCACCACTCCAAACCCACTCACCCCGCCGCGTCGTCGTGTCGCGCTCCGGCGTCCCTATAAATACCGACCCGCAGACCCCGCCGTCTCCGCATCAATCGATCCATCGATCTCCCAGAGTTGCATGCGCGACCGCCGCTGCACGCCCCCAGAGAGCTAGCTGAAGCGCGTCCTCGACTGACTCGTCTCCGCCGCGAGGCAGGCACGATATAAAGTAACACCGCCGCCTTCGGTTCGATCTCGCGGCGGCGTGCGAGCACAAGAGTACGAGACGATGGTGTGCACGAAGGCCGTCGTCGTCCTTGGCGTCGTAGCGTTGGTGGCCGCGGCGTTGCTTCTAGCGGCTGAGAGCCGCCCCATTGCGCGGAAGGACCTGGGCGTCAACCTCGGCGGCGGCGGTGGCCTTGGGGTCGGCGTCGGCGGCGGCCTCGGTATCGGCTCAGGGATCGGCATCGGCATTGGTGGCGGCGGCGGCGGCTCGGGCTCCGCGTCCGGGTCAGGGTCTGGGTCGTACTCCGGCTCCGGCTCAGGGTCAGGCTCGGGGTCCTGGTCCGGGTCAAGCTCGGGCTCCAACGCGGGGTCCGGCGGCGCGGGGTCATACGCGGGCTCCCACGCCGGGTCGTACGCAGGCTCAAACGGCGGAGGTGCCGGGTCGTATGCGGGCTCCGACGCCGGCTCGTACGCTAGCTCTAACGGCAGGGGCGGGGGCTCGTACGCGGGCTCCGACGCCGGCTCATACGCGGGGTCAGGTGGCCCGCACTGGGGCCCTGGTGCTGGCTCGTACGCGGGCTCCCATGCCGGCTCGTACGCAGGCTCCAACGGCGGAGGAGCGGGCTCGTAAGCCGGTTCCGAGGCTGGCTCGTACGCTGGGTCCGGCGGTGGCCCGTACGGGGGCGCCGGTGCTGGCTCCTACGCTGGGTCTCGAGCCGGCTCCTACGCGGGCAATGGGCACGGCAACTGAGCCGTGAGCGAGCTCAGATCCCGTGCCGATACAGTGATGCTTGCTTGTTCATAAGTGTTTGCAGCCTGATTATTTGTGTCCACAAGTAAATCAATTATGAGTGTAACCCATAAATAAGTAACGGTGAATAAGTGCTAGTGTATGAGTATGGCTCCCGATGTAAACATTAATATATAATATATGAAATGAATAACTCGGCATGCACACGATAGTTTAAGTTCTTCGCATGAGATGTGTTCAGTGATGTTCTTGCTTAAGATGTGATAGAGTTGTGACTTTTTAGTTGAAGACAAAATAAAAAAAGAAAAATTTCAAATTACTCCTCTCAAATATAATCAAAGCCTGGATAACCCCTGTCGGTGTTTTAGACCGGCAACCCGCCTAGGGGTACCCTAGGTGGTCTTTTATGCGGTAAGGGTCGTCGAGAATCAAGGAATCAATGGTGACGCAAGGAACACGATTTAGACAGGTTCAGGCCACTAGATCGCGTAATACCCTACGTCCTGTCTGTTGGTTTTTATTTGATGATCTGGAGTTGTTCTTGTGTCCTGAACTTGGGTGTTGAGGTATGACCTGCCGAGCTAGGTACCCCTGCCCTCCTTTATATACTCCAGGGGGCAGAGTACTAGTCGGATTACAAGGAGTCCTAGTAGGAGTACACGGGACTAGTCCTAGTCGGATTATAGGGGAACCCTAGTAGGAGTCTGACTTCTTCCTTCCTTGCGTGTACTAGGGATGTATCCCCGACAAGCCCCCGAGCGCTTCATAGTCGAATGCAGCAGTCTTTGAGTAGTGTTGAGATATTCGCCGAGTAGTCTTGGTGCACCTCGAGTACTTTGTCAGGCTGAATCTTTCAATACTTCTCAAAGTTGTCATGAGGCTATGGTGTGCTCAAAGTCTTGATCAACATGATATTGTAGTCTTCATGTATGGAGGGCGGCGAAAGTCGCACTCCATATGGAGTAGCCCCCGAGCCTTAGGTTGAATCGTAGAATCAGGCTGAGGGTCAAAATCTTGAATCTTCCTCTTTTAACTTGAAAAAAATCGATTGTTGGGTGTAACTTATCAGCCCCCGAGCCTTGGATTGATTAAATAATCAACCCGAGGGTCTTAAATCTTCACTCAGGTCATCATTCGAGTAGTCTTGCGGCATCCAGCCCCCGAGCTTATACGCTAGGTAAGTCGTTGGAGCCACGTCGAGTGGTTTTGTGGCGTCCAGCCCCCGAGCCTGGGAGCTAGCTGAGCCACTGGAGATATTCCGAGTACTGATTGGTGCTTAGCTCCCGAGTTCGGGAACTAGCCTGTGCCGTTGGAGGCATGCTTAGTGGGCGTCGCGACGAGCATCGTCGCCAAAACTTGACCTGAAAGAAAAAATGCGTACATTATGTAGCATATTTGTAGGATTTTGAAACTGTTGAAATTTATTCAGTGATCAGTATGAAAGTTGTGTCATGCTCTTATTCCGGTCATATTCTTCCCGAGTAGTTAGCCAGTTACGATTAGGCTCTCAATCTCTGGGTAGCCGTTGCCACTGCGTGTGTGATATCGTTGTCTTGTATACGCGTATGGGTTTAGGTGTGACAGATGCGCCTGAGGCTTTCACGAGTTAGGCGTGTTCTGCTCGAGAAGAGTAGTGACCTTAAGAGAAGACAAAAGTGAGAGGAGTCGCTGCTGCGACAAGAAAGAGACTGCATGATTGCGAGTCAAGCTCTTGTTTCAGTCATACTCTTCCTGAGTAGTTAGCCTGTTACGCTTAGGCTCTCAGTCTCTGGGTAGCCGTTACCGCTGCGTGTGTGAGATCGTTGTCTCGTATACGCGTATGGGCTTAGGCGTGACAGATGTGCCTGAAGCTTTCACGAGTTAAGGCGTGTTCTGCTCGAGAAGAGTAGTAACCTTAAGAGAAGACAAAAGGGAATA
This sequence comes from Setaria italica, assembly GCF_000263155.2. Lineage (NCBI taxonomy): Eukaryota > Viridiplantae > Streptophyta > Magnoliopsida > Poales > Poaceae > Setaria > Setaria italica. The sequence continues at coordinate 28,800,431 of NC_028455.1, read as the reverse complement.
TTCGTTGTTGCGATAAAAAGAGAGCGCGGTAGCGCGAAAGAGTTTGCTGCCCTCCGGCGAATAGAGCGCGCATTGCGCGCAAGAGTTTCCGGCGAGTAGAGCGCATGTTGCGCGCAAACGGAAAATAAGCCGAAAAATAATTTAGAAAAGTGACTTAGCTTGATTCGTGGATGATTGTTGATGAAGCCGTAACGGTCGTTGATGAAGTCGACTAGTTGGATGCGATTCTGACTAGTTGTCGACGCAAAGTTTGCCCCGACTAATTTTTTAGTCGAGACGAAGAGTTGGGGTAGTCCGCCCTCGACTATCCTTGTAGTCAAGACGAGTAGTAGTCGTCAGGGGGCGTCGCGATGTGGTCGAAGTAGTCGTCAGCGAGCCGCCCGTAGTAGTCGGCAAGCGCCGTGACGTACTCGGAGAAATCGTCGGCGAGCGTCATGACGTAGTAGTCATCAACGTGTTGCCGAGCGAAGTAGTCGAGGGGAGTAGTTGAAGTTGTTGCTGAGCCGCCCGTAGTCGCCGGTGAGCTCGCAACGTAGTTGAAGTTGTCGACAAGCTGCCCGTAGTTGACGGAGTGGTCGGCAAGCTGATCGTGGTTGTCTTGACGCGGGCGAGGAGTAGTTCATTCCGTCTCGCCCGACCCAAGGTCCCAGGGTTGGACATGCCCGACCCTTTGAGGGTGGAACTCCGCCTTGCCCGACCCTTGGTCCCAGGGTCGGATGCACCCGATCCCTTGCCGCAAGGCTTCGATGCGCCTGACCCCTGGCTTAGAGGGTCGGACTTATCCAAGACCCCGAGACAAGGATGCGTTTTGAGCGTAGACCATGCTTGACTGGAGTAGTCGGCGTGCCTACGACATAGTCGATGAAATCATCGGCGAGCCGCCCGTAGTCGTCGGCAAGCTTGTGATGTAGTCGGACTTTCGAGTTGTAGTCAAACTCAGAGTCTCTGTCGGACTTCGAGTCGTAGTCGGACCCAGAGTCGCCGTCGGACTCCGAGTTGTAGTCGGACCCGGAGTCACCGTCGGAGTTCGAGTTCGAATCGCGGTGGAACCCGAGGTCGCCGTCGGAGTTGACGATCTGGCGCCGTCTGCGATGCAGAGCCAGGATCCAAAAACGAAGGTGGCGCCGGCTTCGATGAAGAAGACGGGCCTGATGATGACCTTTGCCATTGAGTTCGCGCTGAGAAACTCGACGAGTTCCCCCTACCTGGTGTGCCAGCTGTCGGTGTTTTAGACTGGCAACCCGCGTAGGGGGTACCCTAGGTGGTCTTTTATGCGGTAAGGGTCGTCGAGAATCAAGGAATCAATGGTGACGCAAGGAACACGATTTAGACAGGTTCGGGCCGTTAGATCGCGTAATACCCTACGTCCTGTGTGTTAGTTTTTATTTGATGATCTGAAGTTGTTCTTGTGTCCTGGACTTGGGTGTTGAGGTATGACCTGCCGAGCTAGGTACCCCTGCCCTACTTTATATACTCCAGGGGGCAGAGTACTAGTCAGATTACAAGGAGGAGTCCTAGTAGGAGTACACGGGACTAGTCCTAGTCAGATTACAGAGGAATCCTAGTAGGAGTCTGACTTCTTCCTTTCTTGTGGGTACTGAGGATGTATCCCGGACAACCCCCAAAGTTTTTTTTTCAGTTTACCCCTAAGCTATGCCATTTAGTTCAATTTACCTCGTAACAGTATTTATCTTTTTTCTCCGTGCACAAATGAATTAAGTTCATATCTTGCAAGATGATAGCAGACATCATAAGACATGTTAAAAAATATATCGTGATTTTTTATTATTATTTTGATAGGGTAGGATATTTAATAATAAAATCTATCCTTGAGATACAAAATTACATAAAAACTAATGATGAAAAATTCATAAAATATTTTTTTAATATAGATTATGATGTCCCGAGCCTGTTCGCTTCTGATTTTTTGCAGCGCTTATGCCGCAGCTGCACGCCCAAAACAGCCAAGCTGCTGGATCTGCAGGCCAGCCGAACGGCTGCCCATATCCATGTACTCGTAAGCTTTAGTTTCTGTCTGTAACTACTCGCTGGCTGCAGCTGTTTTTGTTGGCTGCGGCAGCCACAGCCACAACCATCTCTAGCAGTTGGCGGAGCTGTTGGCGACGACCTAGGTGGGGGCACCTCGTCGGAGGGGTTAGAGAAGGGCGGGAGGTGGGCGGAGCGATCGACGGCGGGTTGCCGCCGGCCGCAGGCGACGGTGGGAGGGTATGTGCGGGCTGCTGCAGCTCGGGGAAGAAGGTGAAAATGAGGAAGGAAAAAAGGCCGACTTCGTGTTCAATGAACCAGTTATGCAAAATCGAGTGGGCTCTCTCTCTAGTTGCATCCTTCATGAAAAAGACGTAAACACTGAGTTGATGCTTGTGATTGTTTCATGGGACATAACAATCCGACATAAAATCGAGATCTACTTCCCGAATCCTGATCGCAGAATCTCCGTGAATCTACAGCAGCTGCAGCAAACAAAGGAAGAAGACTGGACAATGCATGCACAATGCCGACAGTCAGCTCAGCGGCGCAAGGATTTTGCAGCGTTTCTGCGAGCAGCGCGTTTAGCAGGCTGGCCCACTTCAAATCAGGCTTCCCAAGTTACCATATTTCGCTGGGTACGACGGACGGACGACGACGACGACGACGTTTCGCTGGATGGGCTACGGCCCACTTCTAAAAGAAACAGAAAAAAAAAATCAACCGATAGATATTTAGAAAAACCGTTTCACAAAGCACTACTTCTACAAATCTAAGGTCTCGTTTGGTAGAGCTCCAGCTCTGAAAAAATAGCTCCAGATTCATAAATCCAGCTAGCTTCACCATAAAGCTGCTCCACTGTGGATCTGAGATCTAAAAACGTTTAGTATAGCTCCACCTTTAACTTTATCTCACTGATAATTTTGGACCCATGAATTAGAATAAAAAAACTTCTTCTTCCTCGCACAGGCGAATAGAGTGGATGTTCCGCGCGGTGGCCGACGCCATCAGCCTCTCCGACGCCCCCTCCCTCGCAAGTTCGGTCCCTTCTTCGTCGTGGGCGGGGCGGGGCGGGGCTTCGGAGAGCGGGGTGGTAAAAAAAAAAGAACGAACCTTGTCGCCGTCGCACCTGGTTCCTCTCCCTATTCATCCGTTCATCCTTTCATCCACCGCAAGATGCAAACCAGAGCAGCACAGCAAGCACCGGCGCAGTCACCTCCCTTGATTTCCTTTCCTCCCAACCGCCGCCAGCTCCCCTTCCTCTTCTTTGATTTCTCTTCCACCGCAAGGTGAGCCTTCCCTATCTCCTTTTTCTTCCACCGCAAGGAGCACTGCGAGCAGAACAGCCCAGCGCCATCATTGGCCCATCCTCCTGCGCAAGCTCGCCTTTGGCCGCGTCTTGCGCTCGCTCGCACCAGTGCCTGAATCCGCTAGCCGCTGCCTCGCCCTCCAGCACTTGACCTCTGTTCGCCCTTCTGCTGTCCCACGACGCGCCTCTCCTGCGCCTGGCCCACATCTCTCCCGCATGGCAGGGGCGGGCGGGGCTCCAACGGGCAGGGGCGAGCAGGGGCGGGCGGGGCTCCGGTGGGCAGGGGCGGGCGGCGCTCCGGTGGGGCAGAAAAGTACGATGGCAGCAAAGGAAGGGGAAGGACGGCAGCGCACGGAGAAGAAGAAAGAAGAAATAGAACGAACCGATCATTTTCCACTAATGAGTGGCAGTGGTGGGTAATTTTTTCCAACTCCACCTAATTTAATTCCGTGGAGCATCCACTGAGGTGCTCCACCAAATCCATGGATCTATGGGTAGATTCACCATTTTCGTAGAGCAGCTCTGTGGTGGAGTTACTGGAGCTAATACCATTTGGCTGAAAAAATTGGAAGCAGAGCTGTTTTTGAGGATCTAGAGCTGCGTGGAGCTCTGCCAAACAGACCTTAAAAAGTAGTTGTATTGTAAAGCTACAAACCTGAGAAGTTGTGTCATAAAATTAAATATTTAGCCTGACATAATATCACAACGTACAAATTTAGTCCGTACTGTATCAGAAACTACCTAAATCTATAGCTCCGTGATGCGTTTAAATATGTACTTTTGTGATATACTGCACAATAAACACGCAATTTGTTATATTTTTTAAAAGAATACGTGGGTTTGAGAAACCTTGACACATTAAATTTATTTATTTTTTGCGAAATTTGGGTACGTGGTTTTAAATTTCAGATGAGACTTCGTGATGTAGTTTTGCAATAGTTTAGACAAACAATCTGTAGTTTATACAATTTATTAATTTAATCACTTTTATCAATAAGGGAGTGTAAAAAAACCATCACGTTCATTGAGAGAAACTAGAAATTACTACTTTAATAAGAAAAAAGTTTATATATATATTTTTATTGCGAATCATACATTACAAACGCTGATGCTCGCATACACGCATGCATTTTTTTTTTTGAAACGAACAAATCCGAAGAGCTGCTGATTACATTAAAAATAAGACGAAACCCAGACTGAGCAATACAACAAATGGAAAACAACAGTAGTAACGTAACACCGGCTACTTAGATTGGGACATCAACACGTGATGATATACTCAACTCAACAACTATGGATGGTCGAATTGGGACATCGATACAAACCACACAAACATCTTTACTCCGTCACAGCTCCTCAACACCAATGCAAGCAGCCTCAACACCTCCGCAGCAACAGGTTGCCACTCTACCTGAACGCCAGCCCCAAAGTGCCCACACCGGCACCGTCACCTGCTCTTTTTTTACTTATATTTTTGAGAAAAAAGAAAAAAAAGAAGGAAAAAAGAGAAAGTTGTGCACGGGGATGTTGAATCACCAAGCTGGAAATGCCTGTCGTCGCCTCAAGAAGGTCACGACGCCGCGTCAGTCAAGAGGGTTGAGTTTTCATCCGCATCGTCGAGCATAGTAGGATGGAGAGGTGCGAAAAGGACACCTCCAAGGAGAAAGCGACATCTGCGGATGTCACCATTCACCTCGACCTCTACCAACCCACCAACAAGATATATAGCGGTTGGAGCGAGGCCCTCACTGCTGGGATCCATGTTTAGTAATGGTTGGGAACTCCCCTTTAATACCAGTTGTACAACCGGTACTGGTAATTCGGTACTAAAGGTTTAGCATCGGTTGGTGACCAACCAATAATAAAGGGCCTATCATGCTGCGCGCAGGGGCGGCACCGATTGGTCTCCCCAATCGGTAATAAGTTTTTTTTCTTTTCTTTTCTTTTTATTTTTTGTTTCTTTATTCTATATTCATATTTCGTATTTGTTTCCTTTACGTATACTAGTTCTAATGTGCTAAATATATAAAGTTCTATTTATATTTAATATTACATTTGATATACTATTATATATATATACATATTATGCATACACATATATGAATTTTATTACACATTCGATCCCCGCGCGCCCTCACAAAATGCCCAAATCCAAATTCCAAACCGCTCTCCCTCCCGCCACTCCGCACCCCCAGCCCATATCCCCATTTCTCAATCCCTCCGCCCCGAGCTCCATTCCAATTCCCCACACACCCTCGATCCCGATTGATGCAGCCGCGTCGACTCCTTCTACAACAATCATGGAAGAGAGTAAAGTGGGGCTTCTACTGTTATTCCATCACAAATGGCTCCATTTTCTTTTCTATTAGACATGAGGAAGTACTCACTGCAAAGGGCGGATCTAGAAGAGAGTAAAAATGGGGCTGAACTTGCATCCCAATTTGCTTGAACTTGCGTCCCAATTTGCTTGAACTTGCATCCCAATTTGCTTGCACTTGTGGTCCATCACGCACACGTGGCTTAAATCCCCATTTCTCAATCCCTCCGCTCCGAGCTCCAATTCCAATTCCCCACACGCCCTCGATCCCGATTGATGCAGCAGCGATGGTGCGGGAGTTGCGCGTCGACTCCTTCTACCACTAATAGGGGCTCAAGATCATGTTAATTCTTTTTTTATTTCTGCAGTATATGAATTAGCTACCTGTTAAGCAGAAGCTAGTGTTCAAGTTCAATTACGAATCAGAAAGAAGAAAGAATACACGAGAGAAAGATGAAACGATATGTACGAAGTGGGCTACTGCAGGCCATAGAGAGCTGGGGGGTAGAGCTTTGTGGGGGAAGTGTTGGAGGGCGGAGAGCTCGGAAATGCAAAAGCTTGTGGCTTGGAGCGGGTTACTGGGGTGGTGCGTATTTGTAGGCCGGATCGGAGAGGAGTACTGGACTAGTACGTAATTGCTAAATTAACATGTTGTAATTTTCACTTATTTTATACATTTCTAAGAATTAACATGATTTTATATAATTTCTAGCTATTTCAAGAATTTTTTTCTAAGTTAACATGATTTTCTACAATTTCCTATACAAAATGGTGCATATATTTAAAAAAATAAATATGAGCTCTAAAAATAGTTAGGCTTATATTTCCTATACATATTCATATAAACGAAAAATTTCTCCATTGTACCTTGTTCTAAAAATCACAAATTACTCTAGCTCTAAAGCATAAAACTTACTATAATAACCATGTTGGAGGTATGCCCTAGAGGCAATCATAGAGATGATGATATTCCATTTGTATCCATGATTTGTATATTGTGTTCGTTGAATATCCATTAAAGGCTACTTGAATTGATTTGCAATTATGTGAATTGTATGTGAAACTCTTTACTTGTATGGTTATTCTAAAGTTGTCCCTAGTCGGAGTTCATGTGAGGACACACATGAATATTAGACTAGCACATGTATTAGTTGATGACTATATTTCACAAGTCATGGAAATGAAGATGTTGAACTAATAATGTGGACACATGTGGAGACATGTGCTAGGACTGACCCAACACGAGAAGTAGTTCTCTCTTTAAAACAACATATACACTTTGTCCTTAGACCTGAGATTGTCGCATGTATTCTAGATGTGGATCGACCTACTTAGGGGCTATCAAACACTACGCCGTAACAGGGTAGTTATAAAGGTAGCGTTCGGGTTTGTCAAGAAGCATGCTATGAGACATGGTCAATCAAGATGGGATTTGCCCCTCTCTGATTGAGAGTGATATCTCTGGGCCCCTCGAGTGATCGGATCCGAAAATGCATGGCCATGCTACGTACGGTTAAGAGTTAACCTACAAAGGGATTCCGAATCACAGGATCGAGAAAGAGCGGTCGGCTTGAAGCTAGACCAAATATCGTGAGGCAAAGGGAATAGCATGTATATTATGTTGTGATGGTTCGTCTGATATGATCTTCGTGTGCGTATAGGAGTTGGCACGTCTTGCTAGAGGCCGCTACCGACTATTGGGCCGAGTAGGAGTACTCAGGCCATGTCTATACGTATCCGAACCCATAGGGTCACACACTTAAGGGGTTGGAAGCCCAATTCGAATCTGATCCGAGTTGGATTAGGTTTAGAAGTACTAATGGGCCTCGGACCCAGAGGCCTGTTAGGAACCTCTATAAATAGAGGGGTGGGGGCGCCCTAGGGTTCACACCTTTTTGGCGAAACACACCTGCCGCGCCTCCCACGCCCTCGCCTGTTGCAACTCACGGATCTAGCAGTCCGGCTTGCGACGCTTCCTCCCTGCACGTGTGGATACCTTGGAGGTGTTGCACCTGCAGCACTTGGACGAGCTGCCGACGAGCCACGACGAGCTGACGACGAGCCGCGGCACGAGGGCGATCTTGCTGCACGTGGACGAGCTGCTGAGGAGCTGCTGGACGTTGAGTTGATCGACTACGTACGACTATGTTGATCGTCTTCACTGCATCGGCGCAAATCTACATCTTCCGCACCAGTAGTGCGTCGAGTGGTAATCCCGTGATCCTTATACGGCAGTTCTTCCTGGTTTTACGCGGTAGAAGTTTTGATTTACGCTAGTGTAACCTACCTCGTATCCCAACAAACCATGTATCAAGGGAGGATGAAGTTTCTAACCTTTCGAACACTTAAATGAGTGAAATCCTTAAGAAATGGTCAAAAATCCGGCAACACCTCCCCCTATTTTGCCATGGATAGGGTGAAGCTCGAGCTAGAGGAAATGGCTCGGGCAGGATGAAGAAGAAGGGGATTTATAGGAGAAGAATTTAGTACCGGTTGGGAGCACCACCGGTACTAAAGGGTCCACATTAGTACCGGTTAGTGTTCCCACCCGGTACTAAAGGGAGGGTGTTGTCGGTGTTTTATACCGGTTGTCTACCAAGGGGTACCCAAGGTAGCAGAATGTGTAGTGGGGGACCGCCGGGCCTGGAACTTGAAGGTAAAAGCGAGGACACGAGACACGAATTTAGACAGGTTCGGGCCGCTAGAGTAGCGTCATACCCTATGTTCTGTTTAGGGGTGTTTGTATATTACGCCCTGCGCTTGGGTGTTGAGGTGTGACCTATTGAGCTAGGTACCCCTGCCCTCCTTTATATACTCCAGGGGGCAGAGTACTAGTTGGATTACACGGAGGAGTCCTAGTAGGATTACACGGGATGAGTCCTAGTAGGAGTCTGACTTCTTCCTTCCTTGCGGGTATTGGGGATATATCCCCGACAAGCCCCCGAGTGCTTCATAGTCGAATGCAGCAGTCTTTGAGTAGTCTTCAGATATTCGTCGAGTAGTCTTGGTGCTCTTCGAGTACTTTGTCAGGCTGAATCTTTCAATGCTTCTCAAAGATGCCATGAGGCTATGGTGTGCTCAGAGTCTTGATCAACATGATATTGTAGTCTTCATGTATGGAGGGTCGCGAAAGTCGTACTCCATATGGAGTAGCCCTCGAGCCTTAGGTTGAATCGTAAAATCAGACTGAGGGTCAGAATCTTGAATCTTCCTCTTTCGACTTGAAAAAATCGATTGTTGGGTATAGCTTATGAGCCCCCGAGCCTTGGATTGATTGAATAATCAACCTGAGGGTCTTGAATCTTCATGGAAGTCATCATCCAAGTAGTCTTGCGGCGGCTAGCCCCCGAGCTTATGCGCCAGGTGAACCGTAGGAGCCATGTCGAGTAGCTTTGTAGCATTCATCCCTCGAGCTTGGGAGCTAGCTGAGCCACTAGAGATATTCTAAGTAGTGATTGGTGCTTAGCCCCCGAGTTCAGGAACTAGTCTGTGCCTCTAGAGGCACGCTTGGTGTCGTGACGAGCGTTGTCGCCAAAGCTTGACCTGAAAGAAAAAATGCGTACATTATGTAGCATGTTTGTAGGATATTGAAACTGCTGAAATTTATTCAGCGATCAATGTAAACATTGTGTGTCATGCTCGCTCCAGTCATACTCTTCCCGAGTAGTTAGCTTGTTACGTTTTAGGCTCTCAATCCCCGTTTAGCCGTAGCCGTTGCGTGTGCGAGAGCTATGTGTCATGTACGCGTATGGGCATTGCTGTTTGCACGTGTATGTGTGCTAGCATTTGGCGTCACAGGTGCACCTGAGGCTTTCATGAGTTAAGGCGTGTTCTGCTTGAGAAGAGTAGTGACCTTAAGAGAAGACAAAAAGGAATAGTCGTTGTTGCGATAAAAAGAGAGTGCGGTAGTGCAAAAGAGTTTGCTGCCCTCCGGCGAATAGAGCGCGTGTTGTGCGCAAGAGTTTGCGGCGAGTAGAGCGCGTGTCGCACGCAAGCGAAAAGTAAGCTGGAAAATAATTAGAAAAGTGACTTAGCTTGATTCGTGGATGATTGTTGACGAAACCGTGATGGTCGTTGATGAAGCCGTAATGGTTGTTGACAAAGTCGACTAGTCAGAGGCGATTCTGACTAGTTGTCGATTTTGCGAAGTTTGCCCCGATTAATTTTTTAGTCGAGACGAGGAGTTGGAGTAGTCTGCCCTCGACTAGCCTTGTAGTCGAGACGAGTCGTAGAAGTAGTCGTCAGCGAGCGTCGCAATGTGGTCGGAGTAGTCGTCAGCGAGCTGCCCGTAGTAGTTGACGAGCACCGCGACGTACTTAGAGAAGTCGTCGGCGAGCGTCATGACGAGTAGTCGTCAGTGTGTTTGCCGAGCGAAGTAGTTGAGGAGAGTAGTTGAAGTCATTGCCGAGCCGCCCGTAGTCGACGGAGTCGTCGGCAAGCCGACCATGGTTGTCGGCGTGCCCGTGACATAGTCGAAGAAATCATCGGTGAGCCACCCGTAGTCGTCGGCGAGCTCGCGATGTAGTCGGACTTTCGAGTTGTAGTCGAACTCAGAGTCATTGTCAGACTTCGAGTCGGAGTTGAAGCTGGAGTCGCCGTCGGACTCCGCGTTGCGGTCGAACCCGGAGTCGTCGTCAGACTCGGAGTTGAAGCCAGACCCGGAGTCACCGTCGGACTCCGAGTTGTAGTCGAACCAGGAGTCGCCATCAGACTCTGAGTTGTAGTCAGACCCAGAGTCGCCGTCGGACTCCGAGTTCAAGTTGTGGTCGGACCCGTAGCCGCCGTCGGAGTTCGAGTTCGAATCGCGGTTGAACCCAAAGTTGCCGTCGGAGTACGAGTTTGCAGTCGAACCCGAAGTCGCTGTCGGAGTATGAGTTTGCAGTCGAACCTTGATCCGAGGTTTAACTTGTCGATTTTCTTGACGAGATTTTCTGCTTCTTGTGGAAGAGAGTTCCCGTCGAGGCGCTTCTTCTCCTGGTTGTTGATGATGCAGCATTGGAAGGACCCAGTGCTGTCGGTGATGCAAAGTCAGGAGTTGAAGACGAAGGTTGCACCAACTTTGAAAGTGAACGCTGGCTTGAAGATGAGGTCCTTTAAGCTCGCCCGATGATCTCGATGATCTGCCCCACGGTAGGCACCAATGTCGGTGTTTTATACCAGTCGTCTAGAAAGGGGTACCCGAGATAGCAGAATGTGTAGCGGGGGATCGCCGGACCTGGAACTTGAAGGTAAAAGCGAGGACACGAGACACAGATTTAGACAGGTTTGTGCCGCTAGAGTAGCGTAATACCCTACGCCCTGTTTAGGGGTGTTTGTATATTACGCCCTGCGCTTGGGTGTTGAGGTGTGACCTGTTGAGCTAGGTACCCCTACCCTCCTTTATATACTCCAGGGGGCAGAGTACTAGTCGGATTACAAGGAGTAGTCCTAGTAGGATTACACGGGATGAGTCCTAGTAGGATTACACACGATGAGTCCTAGTAGGAGTCTGACTTAGCATAATACCCTACATCCTGTTTAGGGGTGTTTGTATATTATGCCCTGCGCTTGGGTGTTGAGGTGTGACCTGCTGAGCTAGGTACCTCTGCCCTCCTTTATATACTCCAGGGGGCAGAGTACTAGTCGGATTACAAGGATAAGTTACACGGGATGAGTCCTAGTAGGATTATACAGGATGAGTCCTAGTAGGAGTCTGACTTCTTCCTTCCTTGTGGGTATTGAGGATGTATCCCCGACAGGTGTCACATTAGTATCGGTTGGGGGTAGCAACCGGTACTAATGTGGACCCTTTAGTACCGGTTGGTGCCCCCAACCGGTACTAAAGGGCCTCACGGGCACCCCCTCGGGGACTATCCATTAGGTCCAGTACTAATGCTAACATTAGTACCAGGTCTAATTTGAACTGGTACTAAGATCGTGGATGAAAGGTCCATTCCCTAGTAGTGGCTACTACGACCGATAGGCTCCTTGCCCCCCGGTGGCCAAGCAAGCGCAGCGCCGCCTGCACACGTCATGCTCCGTGAGCATCAGAACCTGCCAACCTTACACCACCATGGCTGTGGTCTCATCGTTGGTGTTGGTGACCAAAGTAAGTGTCCCCGTGACCCCATCATCACCGGAATAGCCGCGCACACCACGGGCGTCCCCGCAGAGGATGACGCCATCGTAGAAACGAACCACCACTGGCGGGAGCTACCACCTCCAGGCTATGAGTCGTCACCACCACTGCAAGGACCTAAGCCGCCCGCCTAGCTCCGCACACCGAAGCCACCACCGCCGCAGGCCTAAGCCGCTCGGCCACGGCCCCGTCCAGCGGCCGCCTTAGCCCAAGGCCTCACGCCACACCCAGTTTTGGTCCCGCTGCGCCCCGTGCAGGGTCACATGCTGCCGCGCCATGCTCAAGGCCCCGAGTCACCAACTAGCAAGCAGCCAAGGCCAGCCGCTGCATAGCCGAGCACCTATCGTCGTAGTGCCGAGCCACCGAGCCATTGCGGCCCATGAGCGGCAGTGCAGCAGGTGGTGAAGGCCCATGAGGCCAAGCAGCAGAGCCTTGAAAGAGGTCCCACCGCTGGTACATGTACGCATACTCACCCTTACAAATATACGCATACAACCCTACCGGGCCTACGGAGAGACTGAGCCGTCAAATCTTCAAGATTGATGAAGTCACTACTGGTGCCTCGCTATCATGAATACGTCGCCAACCACTAAAAGGATAGCAATGGTTAAATCCTAGAATAAATTTAAGAAAATGGGAGTAACTATGCTGAGTTGAGAACTCAAACCCGGGTGGACAGGTTGATTACAAGAAACCTTACTAGGTGATGCTCAGTTCCCAAGTCTTTATATGTACCTATGAATATTTACATTGAATCAACTTGTCTTCCTCCTCCAGCACTTCTCCCAGAAGACTTATTTTCTGTACACCAGCAGCTCTCTTCTCCCGTCTGCTTGCCAGCTGCTGCCTTCTCTCGCCGAGTTGGTAGACCATGTGGTTTACGCCAATCTGGTAAACCAAGCTAGCTTAAGGATTCTCATGCAGCACACGTGTTCACTTTTTTTTTAGAGGAAAGCTAAATTGTACGTGAGCATTTCCAAGCCGGCTGACACTCAAATTTTCCCTTCCTCCTCTGTGACTCATTGTCTTCATCTCCGACGACCTTCGGTGAGCTCCGGCGAGGTTAGGGGTTCGAGGATTCTTGATCTGGGTGTTAGGGTTTGGGGGTTCCGTGATTATAAGCACATTGGTGGCCGTAGAAGGAAGGTTGATGGCAGGCCAGCCCGGCGGAGATGGTGGGTGTTGATGCTTATTATTTACACCCTTTTACTCATGTTTATCTTCAATATTGATATACAAATGATATCATAACTATTGATCATACTCGATAATTGGACTATTTTCGCATATGCATTGTATTTTGAAGGAGATTCTATTTTTGCAGGAAATTGAACTTAATTGGAGCATAATTGGATGAGACTTAGGACAATCAACAAACCAGACGAAGATAAAGGCCAACAGACTCAGAAAGAGCATGAGCCGATCGGCCTATAGAGGTCCCCATTTATGCTCATTCTTGGTGAGCACTCCTCCAAGAAGACTTAGGGGCTAAATTTTATAAAATATGGCAAGTTCACTTCGGGATCAAAGATGGAAGCAAGCAGGACTTTGAAGAGATATCAAGATCCATACTTATACCGAGACTATCGACGTGCCAAGCCCGCATGCAAGTAAAAATAAGTTTTCAAATATCACAAAAGACTTCGCGACGAAGCTGGACACGAGGGGGTAAAAGGAAGGGCCAGGCTAATCGGCCTGGACCTCCCTATGCTGATTGGCCCACCCCTTTCCTTCGCCCGTTGCAAGGATCTTGTGATGCCTAGAGGGGGGTGAATACGCTCACTTCAAACTTTTCCGAAAAAACTTCACAGCAGTATTAGATGTGTTGGAACTTTCGATGGATCGGAACTTCCTGTATAGAAACGGAACTTCCGACAGAATAGTGAGCTGAACGAAATTCAAAAAACAACCTGAATCTACCAATTCTATTTGAATCAAAAGATAGTAATGAAGCGTAGAGATTACTCCAGGTGATATTTGAGCAAGGAACCACACAAATTGATAGGTCGGCTAAATTCAAGCTTCTAGGTCAAAATGAAATCGAGGAACACAACAAGCACAAGAGACAAGGATTTGTTTACCGAAGTTCACTCCCACAAAGGAAGCTACGTCTCCGTTGAGGAGCTCACAAAGAGCCAGGTCCTCACTAACCCTTTACCTCCCTCAATCAACCACAAAGGAGAATTGAGTCACTTACTATGAATCCACGACGGATGGGTAATACAAACGTTCCCGGGCGCACCACACAAAGAGGGCACTCGAACAGGCGACACCTAGCCATCTAGAAGTAAGCTTCAAGAGTAACAAATGCAAATCGAAGCCGAGAATGCTTGAACTGCTCTTGAGATGAACTTGTTGAACCTCATACTCAAAACCTCAAGTCTCACACCCTCAATCTTGCTCTCACTCAAATCCTAGCTCAAAGTCTCAAAGATTTAGCTCAAAGGAGTGAGAGGGAGTTGTATTGAATGCTCAAAGAGGTGTTGTGCTCGGGTTAGATCAGTAGCAATGAATTGGGAAGGGGATCCCCAAGGAAGCTCGAGAGCTGTATGAGCCATTACTTGGGAGCTGGGCTTCCTGTATAAAAGGGAGGGTGGCGAGCCTCTTGGAAGACACCACCCAAAGCACACGATCAAAGCTAGCAGCGCTCGTTGGTGTATCTCTGTCTCCTACACGCCAAGACAATGGCAAGGCTCGCCACCGCAGCTGCCGGCTTAGCTTGGGCGGCGATCCTGCTCATGTGTGCGGCGCTCGTCGCCGGTCAAGGAGCCGACGTCGAGAGCTCGTTTCCTAAAGGCTCCCTGCCACCACCGGTGAGGATATACTGCAGGCAGGACCCCGCACTGAACGTGGCGGTGCGCGGCGGCAACGTTGTCCTCGCCTTGGCCGACTGCTCGGGCTTTCACAGGCAAGGCTTCTTTCTCTGCCCCGATCGTCCATCCACGTACTGTTCATGAAACGCCTCTTGCGTCTATTAGCTGTTAACTGTTACACTAACGTTGCATGTGTTTGCGCAGAAATGGCACATGCTACCCACCTCGCCCTCCGCCGCCGCGGGACCCGGACCAATGCCATTTTCGTTAATGAACGCGCGGACGGGCCAGGTGATCACGATCCCATCAGGCAGCAAACAGGTGGGACTGTCCAGCCGATCCGACGCCGCCAGAGCCGGGGGGCTTCAGGAGCTGTGGATGGCAGAGAAGCCAACACGTGCCGACGGCTTTTACCGACTGTTTGTTAACAAAGACAAGAGATTCACCCTCAACGGCCTGCAGAGGCAGGGCCGCGTACATGACGGAAGCCTGGTCAGGATCTCTCTGCATCGGCAACTTCAGGGAACGCCTTATGGCAGATCACTTCATACCCGCTCTGCTTCCCCTGATGGGTGGCCGTGGATCCACGCATGTACGTGCACTATTAGCTGTTGGGTTCCTAGTACTTGAGATCATATATTACTTATGTGTTCTAATGAAACAAAAATCCGTATGCATACGTTGTTGCCTGCACGCCAACCGGTGACCGATCGTCGTTTCATTTTGCAGGCTCAAGGATGAGAAGGCCACCCTTTTTTGCTTATGAGTTTGCTGAAGAATGCATTTCACATTATTCCCTTATTTAATTTCCTCGTTCGTCAATTTGTTTCCTTTGGTCATCTTACATGTTTTCACAGTAAAAACGGTTGATGTATGCCTTTTGTTACTTCTTTTGTTTTTGAGAATTTCAGCTATAATATTATTTTATTGGTGCTCTCTCGTTGTTCTGCATGCATGCTCATAACCCCATTTATTTTATTTAAGACAAACAGATGTCTAATATTCTAGCCTCTGCGCAAGGCATGTACACGACCATTATTCCTTATTTAAAACTTCATCCTGGTTGTGGAGTAGAGCAAAATTATTATGGCGGAAAGCAAAAACAAAAGACAAACACGATTCAAAGAAAGTCAAAGCACAAAGTGTGTTTTAACATATACATACATCCATTTGTCTTCCACTCTTCCTCCTCCATCACTACCG
>NC_028455.1:28775336-28783838 GCF_000263155.2 Setaria italica | reverse complement strand
TGGTGGCCTGGTGGGGTGCGGAGGAAAGGGGGGGCGCGCGGTGGGGTTACATAGGATTTTTTCAGGTTTGCCGAGTGTCCCCGATTGGGGCACTCGGCAAAGTTTTTTTTTCATTTTGTCAGGAGAAAAAACTTGTTGCCGAGTGTAAAAAATAAAACACTCAGCGAACCTTTTGTTTGCCAAGTGCTAAAAATAAAACACTCGGCAAAGCCTTGATTTACCGAGTGTCATTACTTTGCCGAGTGTTTTTCGTGAAACACTCGACAAAGAGCTCTTTGCCGAGTGCCCGAGGAAATACACTCGGCAAATAAAAATACACTCGGCAAATTAGAGATTTCCCGTAGTGCATCACTTCTCCTATCATACTTCTTTTCTATACGCCATCAGCTCTTCAAAGGGCATAATGGTCATTGTTAAATTTCTCTATATGCTCTACGACATGAAATCATTTTTTGATAGTTATAGTGCCCAAGAGCAAATAACCATAGTTTAAGAGTGCCCACTAGCAAAAACTACAGTTAGCAGCAAATACCAATATTGGATAGTGTCCTCAAGAAATTTACCCTTCATTTTCAATTCTTTGGACGTTGGCAATTGGCATGGACCCATAGCTTTAGCTGCCATCGCGTTCAGCAACTGCTCACTGGGACATGGTGAGGGGTTGAGATGCTGGGTTTGGTTCTGAAAGACAGGGACGGGCCACCGGAATGAGGGGTGAATGGGAGCCTTTAAAAATCCTCTCCAAGAATAAAACCCATATCCCGAAACACCCAAGAAGCCTCTCTTCTAGCAATTATCAAGATCACGTAGTCATAGAAGACCTACTGATCCTAGGAACAATGTTAGGAATCCAAGCAATGCGGAAGCAAAAGGCAAAAGATCTGAGGCAAAACGAGACTTAATTAAGCACATGGTCTTCCAGAATTTGTCGAATATTCCGACAGCCTGTAGACAGGTACTCTGATATTGGGTCTGTCGGATACTCAAGTTAGCACCCCAAAATCCATCCAAACGATCTCCAAATCTCACGAAACTTTAACAGTAGCTTCACATACACATGGAGAGTCTTTGCCGAAAAGATCTTTTCTAAAAAGATCAAGACTTCACTATGGATTTTGTGGATTTAGGGGAAAACTAGAAAAGGATGAAGAACTCCAGAACAACCTCAAAGATCCGATCTTAGAAGACCAATCAAACGTGATCGAAATCCATACATGTGGGGAATCCTTGCTCAAAAGATCTTTCCAAGAGGATCAAGATTTCACCCTCAATTTCATAGATTTGGCCAAGAACACAAGAAAGAGGATTTTTGGGAAATCACAAAATTCGAGGTGCTCGTGCATGGATTTGCTAGGGAAGAATCCCTCCCAAAAACGTAGCCAAACTAGAGACCGAAAAATCCCCAAAAATGGCTCCAAAAATAAGAAAACGATAAATTTCAGATCTTGACAAGGAGAAACAATTGAGCACGAAATTGATCTTTGGATGACTTCACCATGTTCGGTTGCAAGCCACTAGTAGCAAAATCCAAGCTTTGGATGGCAAAAAGATCAAATCAAAGATCCCTCATCTCTCTCCCTCTCTCACCTCCTAAAGACTCTCACAAACAAAATGAGAAGCCCACCACCAAAGAGCCCAAGAGATGTGTGTGGTTGCCTAACAGCCCACTCCACACACACACATATAGGTATCTAGCAAATGTTCAAAATGCCCTTACATGAAGCATACAACCCAAATACCCTCCAAGGGTAAAACCGTCCAACTTTTTATCGGTACATCGAACAGAACTAACGCCTTCACGACTTCACTTCGCCTTGATGCAAGCTTCGCGATGGTGCCACTCATCCTCTAACTTGACGTTGTCCGATCACACCAGACTTGCCACCGATTTTGAAGCCAAACTAGTCAAACCCTCTTGCACACCCCGCAGGCGTGACTCACCCCTGGTTTTGAGGTCAAACCGGTCAAACCATCTTGCACACCACGCAAAGCATGACTCACCACTGGTTTTGAGGTCAAACCAGTAAAACCCTCTTGCACGTCACACACGACGTGACTCACCGATGTCAACGTGTGGCCGGCCTCCGCCAAACCTTCGATGCCTCTAAGTCTTTCGGTCCCGCTCCCAGGCTACCTACTCAACTCACCTCCGTCCCGCTTGACTCGACCGACATCGTCATCATCCCAGTATACTCTTACTCTTCTGTGCACCATGTGGATCGCCCATGACTCTGCCCGGACTCCTCGGGTCCCTCAGTCCAACCTACTCGTGTCCACCCTTCACAACCCTAGTTCATCGGTATGAACCTTTCGCTTGACCTTCACCTCATGCCACCGATCGCCATGTCGCATCCAACACCTGCAATCACAAGCCAAGAGACACAACATACAAGATATGTTTTACACAAACACCACAACACAACGCACACAATACAACACTTCCGATTAGCTGTTAGCATAATCATGCACATATGAAATATTGACTCAATCGGTAAAGCCTCAAATCATCCAGTCAATCACTCATCACAAATAGACCAAGTCACATCTCAACTTGGTCCCTCATGTTCGAATGGCTGAAGCTGGATTAATTTGCTAAAAAAAGAGTAAAGGACGGCACGCATTTGGCATTTGGCATTATGTGAACTGCCATGGTAACCGAAGAAGATTAGGTCTGTAGTGAAAGCAATTGGGATTGCGTGGAATAATAGATTGATTAAGATATACAATATGTAAAAATATATAGGCAGCCATTGGTGAGGTTTATAGAAACACAACCGACCAAGGGATAGGATTGCCCATTCTAATCCATCTAGGGCTTGGAAGGGAGCCGGCCTGGGCCTGGTGCACAGCCAGAGCCCATGTACACGCATGGTACATACAGCACATACACTGGACCTGAACTTCGTGAACACTGAAGAAGGCAGGCCTTTGGTGAAAATGTCGGCGTACTGAGAGCTCGTCGGAACATGAAGAACGCGGACATCACCAGTAGCAACGCGCTCGTGAACAAAATGGAGATCAATCTCCATGTGTTTGGTGCGCTGATGCTGAATGGGGTTCGAAGACATGTAGACAGTGCTGATGTTATCGCAATAAACCAAGGTGGTGCGATGCAGAGGAACATGTAGCTCAACTAGAAGTTGGCGCAACCAGGAGACCTCGGCAATGGCATTGGCAACCGCCCAATACTCAGCCTCAGCACTTGAGCGAGAGACTATAGTCTATCGCTTTGAAGACCAGGAGACCAAGTTGTTGCCCAAAAAACTGCATACCCGGAAGTGGACTTCCAGGTGTTGGGGTAACCAGCCCAATCAGCGTCGGAGTAAACCAGAAAATTCGACTGAGTTGAGGGCTAGAGATGCAAACCCAAGTGAAGAGTGCCACGAATATACTGCAGAATGCGCTTCAAGGCGGCAAGATGTGGTTCACGAGGATCGTGCATGCGTAAACAAACCTGCTGAACCGCATAAGCAATGTCGGGACGACTGAAGGTGAGATACCATAGAGCACCAGCAAGGCTTCGAAAATCAGTCCCATTGACAAGCAGGGCACCGTCGGTAGCAGACAGTTTTGGATTTGTATCAACTAGTGTGGAATAAGACTTGCAATCAGTCATACCAGCACGCTCCAGAATCTCCAACATAAACTGGCGCTGAGACAAAAGAAGGCCATCACCAGACAGCTTAACATGCATACCCAAAAAATGATGAAATTCACCAAGATCCTTCATCAAAAACTCCCGCTGTAAGGCATCAATAGTGTGACGAAGAAGAGGTGTCGAAGACGCCCTGAGGACTATATCATCCACACAAAGGAGAAGATAGACCATGTCGGTGCCACGGTGGTACACAAACAGGGAAGTGTCGGTCTTGGCTTCCACAAAGCCGAGCTGCAGCAAGTGAGAGGCAAAGCGATTGTACCAAGTACGAGGAGCCTACTTAAATCCATACAGAGAGCGATTCAGCTGACAAACATGATCAGGACAGGCGATATCCTCAAAGCCAGCAGGCTGAGCACAGTAGACTATCTCTGAAAGCGTCCCATGAAGAAAGGCATTCTTCACATCCAACTGATGAATCGGCCAATGATGAGAGAGAGCTAGGGACAACACTGTACAGACGGTGGCTGGTTTGACGACAGGATTGAAAGTCTCAGAAAAATCAATCCCAGGTCACTGAGTGAACCCGCGAAGCACCCATCGCGCTTTGTAGTGCTCTAGAGAACCGTCGGCATGAAACTTGTGCTTGAAGTCCCACTTGCCATTAACAACATTGGCTCGAGCAGGATGTGGTACAAGACCCCATGTGTGATTGGCCAGCAGCGCGTCGAACTCCTCCTGCATGGTCCGGTGCAAATTGGGATCAGCAAGAGCGCCCCGGTAAGTGCGAGGCACTGGTGACAACTGGGAGGAATGAAAAAGTTTTGGCAGAAGGAATCCTAACTTCCCACGCGTCGTCATGGGGTGCTTATTGGTGACGGGATGCACGGGAACTACACCGCGAGGAAGAACGGCCGGAGAAGGAGGCTGCACAGGGGGAGAACCGTGGGCGCTTGCCCGACCAGTCGGAGTGCACATTCGACCGATCGGAGAGCTCACTAGTGTGGTCGGGGCGGTCTCCCGACTGAGCGGAGTAGTCGCCGGTGCCGTTGGGGTGCTAAGCTAACCGATCGGAGAGCTTGCCCGTGCGGTCGGGACGGTCGCCCGACCGAGCGGAGTGGTCGCCGGTGCGGCCGGGGCGCTCGCCGGACCGAGTGGGGCGGTCGCCGGTGCGGTTGGGGTGCTCAGCCGACCGATCGGAGAGCTCGCCGGTGTGGTCGGGGCGCTCGCCCGACTGATCAGGGAGGTCGAAGGTGCGTCGGGTGAGTGTCCTGCAGGAAACAAAGATGGTGCTGAGCCACTAGGGGGCGGCACCACATCAGAAGGTTTCAACAAAAAATCAAATTCCTCGTTAGCTGGGGGCGGTTGGTGCTGAGAAAATGGAAAGGTAGTCTCGTCAAACACGACATGGCGAGAGATGATGACCCAGTTGGACGAGAGATCAAGGCAGCGGTATCCCTTGTGATGAGCAGAATAACCAGGGAAAACGCATAGGGTGGAGCGAGGAGAGAGTTTGTGTGGCACAGTAGTGGAAAGATTCGGATAGCAAGTGCAACCAAAAACTCGGAGATGGTCATAAGACGGTGGGGCGCAAAACAGACCCATGTGCGGTGTGGAGGAGCTAAGGGTTTTTGTGGGTAGAATGTTTAGTAAATGTGTAGCAATGTACAGAGACTCAACCCAATAGGAGGGAGGCATACTAGCCTGAAAGAGAAGGGAGCGGACAACATTGTTGATGCTCCGAATCATGCGCTTGGCCCAACCGTTCTGGGGTGATGTATAGGGGAAGGACATGAGAAGATGAACCCCGTGCGTGAGGAAGAAAATGCGTGTGCTGGAGTTATCGAACTCGCCGCCGTTGTCGCACTGAACGGCCTTGATAGTGGTGCCAAACTGAGTACGCACACAGGAGAAGAAGTTAGCCAGAGTCACAAAGGTGTCAGATTTGAGACGTAAAGGGAACATCCACAAATAATGAGAACAGTCATCAAGAATGAGCAAATAATATTTATAACCAGACACACTGCGAATAGGAGACGTCCACAAATCCCAGTGAATAAGATCAAAATTACTAGACTCTCTAGAATCAGATGACTGAAAAGGGAGGCGAGTGTGCCGCCCTAGCTGACAAGCATGCCAGATGGTATGAATGTCCTTATTACAAAAAGGAATGACTGAAGCGACTTTGGACAAAACTTCACAGCCGGGATGTCCGAGATGACGATGCTACACAGAGAAAGTGGAGGCAGCAGCGAGAGCATGGGCAGCAGGAAAGCGCAGGGGATAGAGTGGCCCGGAGCTATTGCACCAGGCGATTAGCCTCCGAGACGCCAGATCCTTCACAGAGTAGCCAGCATGATCAAATTCAATAGAACAATTGTTATCAGAAGTAAACTGGTGAACAGAAATAAGGTTTTTGAATAGGTTTAGGTGAAACTAGAACATTAAGGGACAGTGAACCTGGAAAGTGAGCTGCGCCAGTAGCTGTGATAGGAAGCAAGGAACCGTCACCGATAACAATTGATGAAGGAAAGGGATACCGCGGATGAGAAAAATGTGAAAGAGTACTAGCGTCTAAAGTTATGTGTGAGGTGGCACCTGAATCAAGATACCAGTCGGTCGGCTGCGGCTGGTGGAGGGTCATGGTGCTGAACGTTGAGGCGAGGGATTGCTGATCCCAGGAGGAGGGCAGGCCTGTCATGGGATTGTAGAACCCCGGGGGCACCTGTGGTGCCTGCTGCCCTAGGTAGGGCACCTGCTGCCCCATAAGGGGGGCCTGAAGGCTCTGGAGCTGCGCTTGCTGCTGTTGAGCATACAACGCTTCTGAAACACCAGTGTGGGCGCGGCTGGACGGGGAGGAATGGTGGCCTGCTGCCGAGGGCCCGAGTACATCTGAATTGTACCGAACCAGGGGTTCCAGAAGGAGGGCCAGGACTCCTGGGTGGTGCCGGGAGCAAGGGCTTGGGCGCCGATGGCAGGGGCCTTGCCGCCGTTGCCACTGCCCTGCTGTTGCTGACCGCCACATCAGCCCCTGTCCCGCTTCTGCATGGAGGAAGGCACTTGCCGCCCCCGGAGCCGGAACGCCCGACACACTGGTGTGGAGGCGCAGAGGGGCAAGAAGAGGAGCCAATGTTGATGCCGGTGAACAGCGTTGTGGATGGAGTCAAGAATGGAGGCGCCATCATGAGCTCCTCGAGAAGCAGATCGTCGCGGGCATCCAGGAAGGAGCGAACAGGACGAGAGCGCCGGATGTCGCGGCTGACGGTGGCGAACTTCTCGTTGAGCCCGCGGATGATGTTGAGGATGAGGGTGCGGTCGGAGACTTGCTCGCCGAGATCACCGAGGACGTCCGCCATGCTCTTGAAGCGGCGACAGTAGTCCGTAATGGACAAGTCACCCTGGACGAAGGTCCGGAACTTGGCATCGAGGTAGAGGGCCCGCGTCTCCCGGTTGCCAAGAAACTGCATCTCAATGGCGAGCCAGGTGGCACAGGCGGTGGCGCCGCGCTCACCATGATCCATGACGATGTCGACGAGGTCGGTGGCAATGGTGCCGTAGAGCCAAGACCGGATGACACAGTCCATCCAGCCCCAATCAGGAGAGGCCAGGGCGGGAACGTCACGAAGAATGTGATCCTACAACGAATACTTGCTGACAGTGAGGAGAAACTGCTCATGCCACCGTGAGTAGTTGTCGGTGGCAGTGTCGAGGATGACGGGGATGAGGCTCCGAATGTTCTGCATGGTGACGGCCTGGGCGTGCAGGTTAAGGACGACGGCGGCCTTGTGGAGCATCATGGTCTGGTGAGCATCGGGCACCTGGTCGGAGAGGTCAGAGAGGTTGGCGCTAGCGTCCTCCTCGTCAGAGTCAGGCAGGGCGCCCTTGCGCTCCTGGGCGGCGCGCACCAGGGCCTCGCGAAGGCGGGCGTCGCGCTCTTGCACGACAACGGCAGCCTCAGCTTCAGCCGTGACGGCGCGGGCGAGGGCGGCGGCGCGGGCTTCCTTGCGGGCGGCGCGGCGCTATGCGGCGGCGGCGCTAGCATCAGCCTCACGTGTGGCGGCCTTGGCAGCGGCGACGTCAGCCGCGGTGCCGGAGGACTCGGGCGGCAGGGTGCTAGCCATGGAGGGTAGCGGCGGCGGAGAGCCGATATGGGAGCAGCGCCGCAGTCGAGGCGCGCTGAGAGTAGCACCTCGGTCGGGCACGCTGAGAGCAGTGCTGGCGGTCGGGTGTGCTAGGAGCGGCGCCGGCAGCGCGCTAGGATGCGAAAGGTAAGGAATCGGGAATAACCCGGACTCGTGATACCATAAAAGCAATTAGGATTGCGTGGAATAATAAATTGATTAGGGTATACAACATGTACAAATATATTGGCAGCCCTGGTAAGGTTTATAGAAACACAACCGACCAAGGGATACGACTGCCCATCCTAATCCATCTAGGGCACGTCAGGGAGCTGGACTGAGCGTGGTATACAGCCAGGACCCATGTACATGCACGACACATACAGCACATAGATATCTTCTAACATGTAGTTTGTACCGTACACATGTTACGAGCGCTAGTAGCTGGCAGCTGCAAGGTACCCCCGTTTTGCTGGTATCAGAGATGTTACACGCAGGTTCTACGTACTTTTTAAACTGTTGTATAAAACTTTACATTTAAATCAAGAAAGTAATCACCAATAAAGTCGGATATATTTGCTTCCTGCGGCGTGAGTTGCAGGAGGAAGTGAAATGACGCATGTCGGCCTAATTCAATCTGCCATTGACCTGACGCACTTAGCACGGGAAAGCTGGGCAAGATGATTCAACTACGGGAGGGGAAGACCTGCGGCATAGCAGATCAATCTCTGGTGGCAGCCTGCAGTCTAGCATCGCATATAACAACATCATAGCAGCGAAAGG
>NC_028455.1:28722067-28775236 GCF_000263155.2 Setaria italica | reverse complement strand
AAAAAACTTGCAGGTGCCCTTCCGTCCAGCCAGGTCCTGTTGGAATACGGATCTGCTGGCAAACTAACGATATGTCAGCGCCGGAAGAAGCCCGGCCACACGGCGCCCGACACGGCGCGGCACGAGCATCCCTCCTCCCCAGCGTCGCGATCGCAATCCATGCCACACGCGCGCGGGGGCGGATCATAGCATGGCAATGGCAATTGGCAAGCAGCAGGCGCCGCGCCGCCTCGTATGGAGGAGCGCAGCGCACTCGATTCCGCACCCCGGCCGCGGCCATGATTCCCTCCTTTCCCATCCGGCGCCCGGCAGCGCCCGTGCCGCGCCGGTGCCCGCGCCCCAGGCTTGCCCGAAAAAGAGGTGGGCGGCAATGAGTGTCCGACCGGCCGGCCGGCCGGATGGACGAGCCATGCATGGCGAGCGCCGAGCGAGCACACAGAGGCACTGAGCTGCAGCAAGCCGCCAGCAGCCGAGGCAGACAGCAGCAGAGCCGGTGCCTATCGCCCTGCGGTCTCTGCACCCGGCTGCCCTGCCTGCCTGTGCCCCGCGACCTCTTCTTTTCGCCACATCACCGCGGCAGTGTCCTACACCGTCTCTTTGTATCTTTTCTATCCCCGTCGTCTTTGGCCTCCTTTGTTCCCCCCTCCGGTTCCTTTTCCCTTTCAATGCACTTTCTCCCTCCTCTTTCTCCCAATCTCTTTTCTAGGAGTAGTTTTCTTCCCCTCGTCATCTTTGGTCGGCTTTGTCAGGAGCAGAGAGAAAGCGACCACCACGTACGTCCTGTGCTGAAACGGAGGCGACTAATGGGCGTTCTCGGTACATGCCTGTTTGGCAACTAGGTGTTAAAGTTTAACACCCGTCACATCGGATGTTTGGATGCTAATTAGGAGTATTAAACATAGGCTAATTACAAAACTAATTGCACAGATGGAGTGTAATTCGCGAGACGAATCTATTAAGCCTAATTAGTCCATGATTTGACAATATGGTGCTACAGTAACCATTTGCTAATGATGGATTAATTAGGCTTAATAGATTTGTCTCGCAAATTAGCACAGGGTTCTGCAATTAGTTTTATATTTAACTCATATTTAGTTCTTCTAATTAGCATCCGAACATCCGATGTGACACTGTTAAAGTTTAACACCTCGTATCCAAACACCCGAAGTGCATGCGTTCCCACGGTGGCGAGGTGCGAGATGCATGGCATCGACATCGAGCCATCGACCGCCAATGCTAGTGCTGCGGCAAGATGCCCCTGCGCTGCTCCTAGCGTCCCACCGTCATTCTTACCGGGCAGCAGTGCGGCACGCCGCAAGCAGCTGCTCAGTCAGAGCCCGTCAGGCGGTCAGGGCTTATCGGGCCGATCCTGTCTTTTGACCCCGTCGGTACTCAACGCCAACGCGGCCGTGGACCCTCTGCCGCTTCCACGCGGGCCCGGGATAACTTTGCGGGGCCACATGCCAGTAGCGGACGCTTTTCCTTTCCGCCCTGAGGAGTGAGGCCTGAGCAGCTGAGCTGAGATCGAGAGATGATGGGCCTGTTCGCTTCAGCTTATAAGCCGGCTGAAAAGCCGAAACAGCTGATTTGTTGTGAGAGGAAAACACTATTTGGTGGCTGATAAGCCGGATGAATAAGCTGAAGCGAACAGGGCGGATACACCCCGGTCCTGCGCGACAGCGCGGGGAACCCTGTTCTCTGACGCGCGAATCAATCAGCACCATGCCGATTTCGAATCGAATTCCGTTGTCCCCTCCGGTAAGGCGGCCGGCCAGTTGGCAGTTGTCCTACCGGAACTATGAGGATTGAGGAAGAAATCAGTGCCGTGCGTCCTTTGGAAGCTGCAAGGAGAAGCAGAGTAGAGCCCTGAGTAGTATGGCGCTGCTGTTGTTGTCGTCGTTGTCTTTGTTTTGTGGGAATCCACGGCGGTTTCCTGCGTGTTTTCATTGGACGGAACAACCTGAAAAACTCTTTTCAGTTAACAGCTTCTGAATAAACTCACTGATGATATGATAGTTCACGACCACATGGCTTAGCGCGCGTAGGTGCTCCCAGCTAAGATCCAAATGGCTCAATCAGTACGCGACTCCTGGTTCCTTTCTTCCCGGTGGATGTCATCAAGGATCGCGTGTGCTAGCCTACTTGGGCCTGTTTTAGTTCCCAATTTGGAAGAGGCAAAATTGGCATTTTGCCATAAATGCGTAACTGTAGCATTTCGTTTGTATTTGTGAATTATTGTCTAAACATTGACTAATTAGGCTCAAAAGATTCGTCTCGTAAAGTACAATAAAACTGTGCGCTTAGTTTTTGATTTCGTCTACATTTAGTATTCCATGCATGTACCGTAAGTTTAATGTGACGGAGAATCTTGTGCCAAAGTTGGAAATTTGGAGGTAAGTAACGTGGCCTTGGTTTTTTTTCCGTGCTGCAGCCTGTAGACAGCAGATCAAACTGTACTGAGAGATGGATATTCTCTGCTGGCAGTTCGTACAAAATATAACTGTATAAGCCGACAATCGGATCTAACCTTTTTCTGTTTAGTAACATTAACAACTCCATGAATCAGCCTGACTGAACAAGAAATGGGCCTAATCGCCATCATCAACCCCACCGACCTCTTCAGTCTTCAGTCATCTGCGCTTCCCAAGTAACAACACCGCACGTAAGACCCAAGAAAAGAAACCGGGCATTTGCCGAGAACCCTGCACCAACTGCG
Organism: Setaria italica; assembly: GCF_000263155.2. Classification (NCBI taxonomy): domain Eukaryota; kingdom Viridiplantae; phylum Streptophyta; class Magnoliopsida; order Poales; family Poaceae; genus Setaria; species Setaria italica. Next base: position 28,772,520 of record NC_028455.1, on the reverse strand, counting down.
CCACCGGCCCCGCGGACTCATCACCACGGCCCCAGCCGTCATGTTCCATGCCATCCATGATCATTTCTCCCCTGTCGCTGTCACCCAAAGATGCCATGGCAACGGGATGAGTGGGCATGCAGGCCAGACCAGGCCACCACCCGGCCGGCCTCGCCTCGCTTTCTTTCCCTTCCCTTCCCTTCCCTTCCCTCTTGCATGACACGAAAAAAAGCAACGCCAAAGGCCAAAGCCACTCTATGCCCTGCCGCCTACCTCCCCTGCCCGCCCAGCCCAGCTCTCGTCTCACTTTTCTTTCTCCTCCTCCTCCCCACTCGGGCGCCTCTCCCCCCATCATTCCGGCCCGTTCCCCCGGCTCTTCCAATGGCCTTCTCCACCGGCGTCCTCATCCTCCTCCTCTCCCTCCCCGCCGTCGTCCTACTCTCCTCGGCGCCGCTCCTCGCCGTCGCCTCCGAGCCCCTCAACCCCGAAGGTAATTAACGCTGCTGGCGCCCGTCGACACTTGCTCACAGGCAGCGCACCATGGCGCCAACATTCGATTGCACTTCCGGTGGCTGATTTGCGCGTTGCTTGGTTGCGAGCTCTTCGTGCAGTGCAGGCGCTGATCGCCATCCGGCAGGGTCTCGTCGACCCGCACGGCGTGCTCAGCAACTGGGACCAGGACTCCGTCGACCCCTGCAGCTGGGCCATGATCACCTGCTCCGCCCAGAACCTCGTCATCGGCCTGTAAGTCTCAGCTCTTCTCTCTCTATCGTCTCGTGACCGGCCGGCCTCGAGCCTTGGCCTTGGTGAAGAAACGGCGAGTTCCACTAACAGCTGCTTCGCGTTTCAGGGGAGCGCCGAGCCAGGGCCTGTCGGGGACTCTGTCCGGGAGGATCGCCAACCTCACCCATCTCGAGCAAGTGTAAGTCCTTGGTTTCTTGGATGTTCTACTGTTCTTGTCAATCCTTCCACCACCCACCCATCACTGAATTCGTCATGGGCGAGGGAAATGAGAACCATCACTGAATTTGACGCTGCTGCTCTGCCCATTTCGCTTTTTGATTCCAGGCTGCTGCAGAACAACAACATCTCGGGCCGGCTGCCGCCGGAGCTGGGCGCGCTGCCGCGGCTGCAGACGCTGGACCTCAGCAACAACCGCTTCTCCGGCCGCGTCCCCGACACGCTGGGCCGCGTCTCCACCCTCCGGTACCTGTGAGTCCCGCGAAGCCTTCCCATGACCATGATCCCGTTCCCCGACCGAAGTAGTGTCACGGCTGCTCATGCTGCTCTTTGCCCTGTCTGTTCTTTTCCGCAGGAGGCTGAACAACAACAGCTTGTCCGGGCCGTTCCCCGCGTCGCTGGCCAAGATCCCGCAGCTCTTGTTCCTGTACGTGTCTTGTAGAGCCCATCGCATTCCTCAATTCTACACCGCTGTTTCTTTTTGGTTCCCTTTTGCTCTTTAATCGAATTCAATCCGTGACTCGATGCGTCTGGTCGTTGGTTTCGCAGGGACTTGTCCTTCAACAACCTCACTGGCCCCGTCCCGCTCTTCCCGACAAGGACGTTCAAGTAAGCACGGATCACTCACCCGATCGTGAATCGTCTTATCCTAATCCACGATTCCACTCTAGTTTGATCGCCTTTTGCTTTTTAAAAGAACCTGAACTGCGTGATGATGGTGGTGGTAAGCATCGAATCTAATGCCAAGGTTTGTGTTTGTTTAATGTCCGTGTGGCGTGCAGCATCGTGGGCAACCCGATGATTTGCGGGGGCAACGCCGGCGCGGGGGAGTGCGCCGCCGCTCGGGCGCCGGTCACCGTGCCCTTCCCTCTGGAATCCACTCCGGGCGGCAGCAGCAGTGAGCACACTCTTCCTCTGCGACCCTGTCTCTATCTTCGTAGACCATTCCACCACTCGGCCACTCCGACTCCTGTCTAGTCGCGCTCGGTGCATGCTTTTTTCTCGCTTTTCTCGGAGTGCGTGGCGTTCGTGGGCGCGCATGCATGCCGCATGCGTCGCTGCTGCGGTGCGGGCTCCTGTGCTCTCGCTTCGCCGTGCAGCCGGTCTAGGAGACATCGTGCCGCCGGAGCGGGGCGCCGTCGCTTGCGGCGTGCGCGCCGGGAACAGTCGCGGCTGGTGGCTGCTGGTGGCGCGGTCTGGCCTGAATGGGTGCGTCTGCTCTGTGCTCATCGCTGCCTGGGGATCAGCGTTTGTGCTTGTGTGTGCGTGCAGGGGCGGCGGCGGCGGCTGCGGCGGGGAGGTCAAAGGCTGGCGCGGCGCGGCTGCCGATCGGCGTAGGGACAAGCCTGGGCGCTTCCTCCCTTGTGCTCTTCGCCGTGTCCTGCTTCCTCTGGCGTCGCAAGCGGCGGCACTCCTCCGTCCTCGGCATTCTCGGTACGTACACACGCAGCGCCACGTCTCCATCACCAACCGTCCCTGACAGCAACGTTACCTTCGCTGATGAAAGGAAGATTTTAAACGACCCCGTGGACGCACGCTGTTTGGATGGTTGTTGTTGCAGAGCGTGGCGGCGGCGGCGGGCGGGACCTGGAGGGCGCCGGGGTGGCGGCGGTGGCGCGGCTGGGGAACGTGCGCCAGTTCGGGCTGCGGGAGCTGCAGGTCGCCACGGACGGGTTCAGCGCGCGGCACATCCTGGGGAAAGGCGGGTTCGGGAACGTGTACCGCGGCCGGCTCGCCGACGGCACGACGGTGGCCGTGAAGCGCCTGAACGACCCGGCCAGCGCGTCGGGCGAGGCGCAGTTCCGCACGGAGGTGGAAATGATCAGCCTCGCCGTGCACCGCCACCTGCTCCGCCTCGTCGGGTTCTGCGCCGCCAGCGGGGAGCGCCTCCTCGTCTACCCCTACATGCCCAACGGCAGCGTCGCGTCGCGGCTCCGAGGTACGTACGCCACGTCACCGCTTTGCGTCAAGGTTCGTGCCGCGATGAGGTGGAGCGGTGGGTCCTTTTCCATCCTGCCGGTCGGCCCGGTGCGGGTCCCGCGCGCGGAAGTGCACGCAAGAGTCATGGGAGGGGGAGGTGCACAGTACCGGCTAGCCAGGGGAGTCAGGCGTGGTCGCGCGGCCCCTGTACTTGGGGCGCTGCCGCGCGGGGGACCATATGGGGGTGTGGCAGGGGCCCCAGGGGCCAGGGCGGAGACCACCGGAGGCCAGAGCCAGACACCACCGCACTCACGATTTGTCCTCATCCAGGGCGCGGCATGCCATCGCTGCCGCCCGGCCGCGGCACGCCCCCACCCGCCACCGAGCAGCGCGACACGAAGCACAAGCTGGGGGCGTATCTGCGCGTACTGGCCCTGTACTCTGGTAGCGTAGCAGCACCACGCCGCACACACACTGGCTGGGTAACCAGTAGCCACAAGACGAGGCGGCAGCGTGTATTTATCGCCGTCGCAGCTGCCACGTCCTGGCGGCGTGACGCACGTAATAGGCCACCCCGCCCGCGTCCGTCGTCGGTATCGCCGTAGCCGTACACCGCCAGGTCGGACGCTCGGGTCCGCGCCAGCCGGGCAGCAGGCCGTGCGGCGGGCCAGGCGCCACCGCGGCTGCCAGAAGCCGCCTCGATTGGGCCACCCGATCGAAGCCGCATGCACGGCCGCGGCGCTGCAATTTTTTTGGCCGCCGCCGTCCTCACGAGCTTGATCTGCGCCCGTGGTTTGGTCAACGAGACAAGCCCCCGCCGGTTTGGAGTGACGGCCTGCGCGTGCGCTGCCTCGGTTTCGCTCGCGCGCACGCGTGTCCGTCCTAATCCGGCATCCTGCTAGGGGCTCTCTCGATGCTTGATTTCATGATGGGCCAGGTCGTCGATCAGGGTTACTACTAGGCTACAGCGCTTCTTCATCGGGGAAGCGGTGGAGTGGAGGTGGTGGTGGTCCAGGAGAACCAGGAGGCGTGGGGGCGCCGCTGTGAACAGCACAGCCAAGGGCATGTCGGCTTCTTCTTTTGTTCCGGCAGGGGCATGGGGACCCAGCTAGCGACGCATAGCTCCCTGCGTAGCGCGAACTACGAGCCCGTGTTCCGGCCCGTCGGGTCACTGTTCCGCCCTGCAGCTCCGCGTGTCCCAATCCGCCGCACTTGTTGGCATCATTCTTCAGCTACCTCTCAGCCTCTCAGCTGCCTAATCGATCGCTAGCTTGAGCCCCCCCGCTAAGCTCGTCGTACCTGCGTACGCAGTACGCACAGCCGCGGACCCTGTGGTCCTGTGGAACGCGCCTCTCTTGCTCCGTATGTCTGGACTGTCACCTGGCACACGCAGGGCAGCAGCCATGGCGCTGTGGCTCGCTGCCCAAGCCGATCCCAGTGCAGGATACGCCGTTGACAAGACGTGCGCGATCGACCTCGTCACGTACACCGGCCTACCTGTTCGCCGTAACCACGTGCACCCACGCGTCGAACAACTGCGTACCCCGTTGTATTAACCCATGAGCCACCGTGTGCTGCGTGCAGGTAAGCCGGCGCTGGACTGGGCGACGCGGAAGCGGATCGCGGTGGGGGCGGCGCGGGGCCTGCTGTACCTGCACGAGCAGTGCGACCCCAAGATCATCCACCGGGACGTCAAGGCCGCCAACGTGCTGCTGGACGAGCACCACGAGGCCGTCGTCGGGGACTTCGGCCTCGCCAAGCTGCTGGACCACGGCGACTCGCACGTCACCACCGCCGTGCGGGGCACCGTGGGACACATCGCCCCCGAGTACCTGTCCACGGGCCAGTCGTCGGAGAAGACGGACGTATTCGGCTTCGGGATCCTGCTCCTCGAGCTCGTCACGGGACAGCGCGCGCTCGAGCTCGGCAAGGGCTCCGGCGCCATGCACAACCACAAGGGCGGCGTCATGCTCGACTGGGTACGTATATATCCTCTGCTGCTGCTCTGCTTCCTGCTGTTGAATGCAAACAAACAAACAAAGGATCAAATTGCTAGAAAGAATGATGAGCTTGGTTTTGAATTCATGTCGTTTTCGATAGAGGTTTGGTGATCCAATCTGAATTCATGCGTGCTGGAGACACGGTCGTGTGCATTCATTAGCAAGGTACTAGTACTAAGGACGGCGTCTGAATACCTGATGCGGCACAGGATGTCGTCTCAGGTCGATCTGAATTTGCAATAACTGAACCGAACTCCGGTCCCCTATCCGCGTACCCTCCCCTGCTGTAGGAAGTGCAGTTTGGTATACTTGCAATAAACCATGCATGCTCCCTGCCTCCTGAGGGCCTGAGCTATACATAACACATCTGATGGCCTGAATGCTGATCATCTGAGCCTTTCGGTTGCAACTCTTCCTTTGATTGATTGCGGAATGTTCTTAGCATCCAAAATTTGCGTTCTGAATGATACTGTTCTTTTACCATGGAAAACAACAGCAGAATGAAACAAGTGGATTGATGTGTTCTGGCTGGTGAGGCATTTCGTTTAATTCTTCAGTTTGTTTACCCAACAGGTGAGGAAGGTGCATCAGGAGAAGATGCTGGACCTGCTGGTGGACCAGGACCTTGGCCCGCACTACGACCGGATCGAGGTGGCGGAGATGGTGCATGTGGCGCTCCTCTGCACGCAGTTCCAGCCGTCGCACCGGCCCAAGATGTCCGAGGTTGTCCGGATGCTGGAGGGCGACGGCCTGGCCGAGAAATGGGAGGCCACGAACCGGCCGGCAGCGGCGGTGTGCCACGACGCGCTCGGCTACGACCACCGCAACGACTCCAACGGCTCCGTGTTCTTCAACGACTTCCACGACATCGACAGCAGTCTCAGCAGCGACGAGGCGCGGTCCATCGACATGGTCGAGGAGATGGAGCTGTCAGGGCCGAGGTAGCAGACGTCGCCTTGCTGGGGAGAACCAGTTCGCTATTCATAGCATCAAAATTCAGAGGATCAGAATGCTTGGAAAAAAAATTACAGGTAGAGACTAGAGAGAGTGAGGGTGGGCTTAGATTTGTTGCGAGCCAGTTTGGAATTGAAGTAACCACTAGGTGCTTTAGAGCTTAGACCACAGTGTGTAGTTTCTGATGGGAGCTGTCCTTTTCCCTGAAAAAGATGTAAAGAAAAAGGATGGCTTCTCTCTTTTGCTTCTTTTCACAGGCTTCTTTTTCTTTTGCTGCTGCTGCTGTTCTTACTGCTGATCCGGTGACACGGGCACATGCAGCATTGCAGTCCTTTGGTATTCCGGTCCACTGATCTAGGGCGACCTTTTGCAGTAAGCAAGCATGTAGGGAATGTGTTGCAAGTTGCGAGGCATGCAGTCATTTTGACTGCTTTTGTGACCTGTAAAGGTAACTAGCTGCTCAATTCCATTTGGTGCCTTTCCGAAAGACTGAAACAAGGATGCAGTTCATAAATAATGGCTATGGTTACGGATCAAAACAAGCAAATTTGGGCGGTTCCAGTCGAAATCACGGGGCAATTTCAAGCACCATCACACAGAGTTCAGTTGCGAATTTAACATCCAACGGGAAGCCACCAATGGACAGCAAATGTCCAGCCGTCCAGGGGACAAAGTCACTAACCAAGTGAATGCCAGTTATTCTCGATCGTACACCATGTGGCTCACTATACTGAGGCAAGATCGAACAAGCAACCACATATATTTTACTTTTAATACAGAATTTAAAGAGGAAAAAGAGGAAAAAGGACATCTAAGCTGTCTTTTCCTTAGTACCACGAATGATGTGTATTTAGTATTTACAGAGAAACATCTGTAAAGATGAAAGAACAGTAGAAAGCACTGACTGAATCGTCAATCAGAAGAAACAGTGGAAGTGATAGCTATCAAACACTAATATTATGTCTATGATACATCATGTTAGAGAAAATGATACCACTCTTGTTTTTTTTAACTAGCTAGGGAGAGTTTCTGCTCAACCAACCCTCAGAATATACTCCATTATTATTTCCCAGTGTTTTGGGCCTTCCTGTTATATACCTCAGACAGTGTACATCTTCCTTGGTCAAGCTTTCCCTATCACAATTTCCCTCTGCAGTTTGGAGCCCCGCAGAAACATTCTTTCTCTGGACCAAAAGAAGGGGAGAATCTACAAAAACAAGAGAACGATCATACATCAAAGAAATATTTTCTTAACATAAGCGAGCATATCTTCTGTGGATTGACAGAAATTTTCTACAGAGAAAAGCAATATAGGAACTCTGCCTGGGAAGTAGGAACAATTATTGGCTCAGCCTAAATCAAGTTGCTCTTCAACTTTGTATAATTGGTAGTAAAGACATGCCGAAAAGTAGCACCAAGGATCCCTAACTATAAAACCAGTCATGGATCGACAATTGCTGTGGCATATGACCGTAGGCATATCCATTCTAGAGTCTAATTCCGTTGTCTACCTGAACCTGATTATTACATATTTTGTCAAAAACATGAACCTGGACATACTGAATAAAACTATTAGTAATACTAACAACTTTGAAAACTTAGAATCAGTATGACTACTCGATGCAAGTACTCATAAGTAGAACACACGACCATGTGCTACCTCGTATATTTTATGGATTCAGTTTCAAATTATGGGCGCTTGAACAGTGGCATGGCAAATAATATAAGGGACAAGAAATCCCACATGTAAAAATTTAAACTGGTCATTCATTACTTGAAGTCCTGGTCTCGAATTTTTTTTTTGGCAACCTTGAGGTTTAATGAGAGTAAGTCTGAAGTACCTGTAGTTGTAAGTCAAGGGCATTCCTACTTTAATAGTCTGTGAAGCAAACACACCTAATCTTGTCTTGCCTTTTACTTGCCTGGCAAATAAAAGAAGGTTGAATCAAACTGTATATTTAAATAAAAAAAATAGGAGCAGCTGCCAATTTAACAAGAAAAGGAACCCAAATAAATGAATGAATTATTATAGAAGCTAGCATCGCATATAAAAGATGGGTGAACACATTCTTACCATTTCTCCAGCCGACAGTTAGGTTCGCAGCTGTGGTTAAAAAAGCGACAAGCATTTCCTCTAAAAGTTGCATCAATTACAAAGTCCTTGCTGACTTTACACATGTAGAAATTCTGATCTCTGCGCTGTCTCATGTCCTGGAGCCTATCTTCACACATTGCATTATCTATAACTGAAGGGGGATGGCAAAATATGAAAAACGATGTCATTAAAAAGAAAGTATTTTGAGCACAAATATAGCATTGCCATTACCATTATTTTTCAACAAATAAGCCACCTAATAAAACATACTGCTTCTATTATACATTTGTAGAGAAGAATTAACAATTCTAATCCATAGAGAAACTTATGTTCGGGAAACAAGGAAAAGATTTCCTTTTTTAGAACATTAAGGAAAATATTTCAATAATCAGTATTGTGCCATGAGAAACCACAGAAGTTGAGTCAATATTAATAGAAAATAAATAGCAAGAGCCTCACAAAAGAAAAAAAACTTTTCTTTGTTTCGGAGATTGTTTCAGTGCTATCTAATGGGCCTCAACAATATATCCAAACATGCCATTCATAAGTTTGAAAGATAGTCTCTAGATGCTAAAAACCACAACAGAAAGAATTCATTGGATGATTCATCACCTTGCTCCCATAAATACTGCTTAAGAAAATTGGGCAAGGCTGTACTTATCATGGTAGGTGGTTACTTAATTCAGGCACAAAATTTTGATGTACTTTACAACACACAGATTTACATTCAGGTATTGTCCTCTATAACATGAGCTGAATATTAAAACTATTACCTTTTGACCAGTGTAAATTGGATATTAAGCTAAAATGAATCCATATGTATTCTTAAGCAATAGCTCATTTTGAGAACAAAAACCAGTTGTCAGTTAAAACAACAACCGACAATTAAAATCTCATAAGTTCATATTGACATGCCACGTGTGAACTGCGACAAATTAAAGAAGAAAGCCGGTACCTTCTCCAACAAACTCTATCACAAAATCATCTTTCTCAATGGTTTCCAGAGCAGTAGCACCCCATCCGCATTTCTCTGTCTACAGAATTAGACCACCATCAGGAAGTTATTTGCTAGTCCAAAATATTAGATGTCCAAAACAAAAACAAGCTGTGCTAAATGAAGACATAAGAATAAAAGATCTTATATTGATGGAGAACTTAATCTCATGTTAAGCAAGAACCGTAGATAAATAACGGAACACTTCAGCATTACATAAAGTACAGTGCAAGCACTCTACAAACATCACTAATCACTATAATTTCCTTTTGAGAAAACTGAAGCCTTACCTTAACGATATTGATCCTCTTTTCTCTGCGAAATGGTTTGTTGGAGCACTTAACTGAGCAACGACAAGCCTGAGAGCAGCTAACCATTGAAGATCTGCAATAGTAGTCTTAGTTTTGCGAAAAATTTCAGCATGTCATGGTAATAACTATACATTGAACACATACAACATTATTCAGCAGTCTGTAGACTACAAATTACAAATACTCCAGCAGGCACAAGATGTGCAGTAATTGGAGTGTAGATATCCATCTATGCTCTAAGGATATGTGTTTAATGGAATATAATTAGTCAAAAAATTTGACACCATAGATAAACAATTGGTGACAAGGTTCAGCAGAAGAAATGGCCGAACCTGCAGGAACAACTTTCACATGTTGAGTCATGGTCACAGTTGACACATCCACTTTCAATCGCATCACTGTCACATTTATTCTTGACAATATAAACGTCTTAGTTCGTTAAGGAGATGAAAATTGATGCTGTAGTCAAAGTTACAACTTACAGATTAACAAATCTGACACACTATATACAATTACGAACATTAAGTTAAAACTAACAAAGGATACTGCGCTTTAGATGCACATATGGAGGTGGTTCGCTCTCATTTCCCAAATCCTGTTTATTAATAGGGTCAATATTGAACTCTTTGTTAGCATAGGGGAGAGGTAATCGCTGGAAGGCTTCCTGTAAATGGATCAAATCTCAATAAGAGTATGTCAAACAATTTTGAATGAAATCATGACCTGGTTTTCCCCTTGATTTTATTGCCGGATTGCTCCATAAATAACCATCCAATATGAAAAGCCAAAACACAAATGCAATCTCCATAGTAATTTTTTTACTAATATAATATTTTCATTGGCAATTAGGAAGACAAAAACAGAAGAGTAGTAACACATTGGCTGATTGATCCAATCTCGTCTCAGTGACCACCTTTCCGGAAAAAAAGTTAATGTTACTTGGTGAAAAAAAAGGGAAAGGTTCTATTTTGTTCAATAACATGGATAACAAATAACAAAGACTAAATATAAATCACCTTTATGTCCTTTGCAGGGCCTGCATCCTGTAAGAAACACATATCATGACATCAGCAAAATTGCCAATAAAATAATAGAGTCCAATCCTGATAAGACATAAGGCAGGTTTCTGAAAGTGCTAGTCTGATGCAAAACACTTGTGTACATGTAAGTATATGCAACAATCTTAGCCCTTTACAGTGGCTCAAGATTTGATCAAGGAAAAATGGATTGGTTAGAAGATGGGATGGTGTATGAAGTTTCAAAGTTTCAATCTATCATATGGCCTGTGCATTGACTTTGCTATTACCTGCACCTACATGAATTACATAGCTATATGGACAATTTCGAAGATATTTTGTCAATAGCCAATTATTTTCACCATATATTTCAATAGTACAAGTGATTTTATGATTTTCTTCTATAATCATAAAATACTAGAACACGTGAAATTATAAGCAAACTGCAAATAACCTATCAGTATGCTACTTTTGTAATAGTATTGAGGAATTATGAACATGAGTACAATCAAACATTTATACATAAGGCTAATAGGATCAGGCGATCAGCTGTCATTTGAACATATGCTAATGAAATTGTGAGAAAAGCACAAAATAATCTAGTCAATATCCAACTGTCATATACTGAATCAAAACACATGTGGATAAGGTTAATAGGTTTCTAATTGACAAATCTGATTCTTTATTATCCAGAACTAAACCATAGTTCTCATGTGCTGTCATCTAGGAGTAAATGAACTCATAGTAGCTAAAAGTCTCAGTAATGTCCATGTGAACAATTAAATCTTCTATATTCTGTAGGCATTGAAGATGCTTACTATATATATATGAGTAACTGAAAACAAAGCAGCAATTAATTTGGATGAATATGGCATCAACCTCGCTTGTTGATGGCCAAATACTCCAACAAATCATTAAGCTTGAAGGATCTTCAGAATCAATCATCCTGTTATGCTTCAGTAAACATTCAGTACACACAGGCATTGTGCGTTGCACACGGTGTCTAGATGTCCTCCTTTTGCAGTAAAAACATATCTGTGCAGTTAACAAGAAGAAGAAGATACAACATTGTCAGTTATATGAAACTTATCTAAAACTAAATAGAACTTTACCAATCAAATGCAAAGATAAATATCCATAGTACATCATGGTTTTTTCAACCTAAAATTGACCTCTGCCGGTTTTTATTAAAAGTGTGAGTTGTCTTACATTATCATCTTTTGACAAGTCCACTGAGGTTGAATAATTAAGTGTCCCCTGTCACAACATCTACCAACTCTTCTACTTCTTCAAATTCAAAGCCAACGAAAGGTCTTCAAAACATGTTACTTTTGATCGCAAGATCGACACAACTCAATTATATCCTGACTGCACTCAATCAAAACAGAAAGTGAAAACTGCAAGGCTATGCAAGAAATGAAATGTTAGATCTACAGCTTAGTTTCAGAGAACTCACATGCCGAGGACAGCATCCTTCTCTTTTTTCAGAACAAGACTTGTGCAAAGTTACACCACAGTGATTAACTGAACATTGCATCCTTTCATCAGGCAGAATACTCTTTGAGCAAATCAGGCACTCCACCTAAATCCAAAGGATTTTGAGATTACTGTTTTCAGAAAATCAGCAGCATCATAGTTCCTTTTCTACCTCAATAAGACAGGATCTACTCAATATGGACCAGACCAGTACTGTATGAACTGTGAAGACATCACTTTCTTGCAGAAGCCTTTCAAGTAAATCAGAATGCTGTAATATGAAATTCTTGACATAATTTCATCATTTATTGACCAACCTTCCTTCTGTTATCTCTTCCTTTATTGACAAACATACATCCTTTCCCTGTTTTCCTTGATGGTATTGTTATCCTTTGTGCAAATATTTTTGCAATAGTCTAACATTATTTTTCTTCTTCTCTTATATATCGGCAACCATACCAACAAATCATGAAGATAAGAAATGCCTCCAGAGTTCTTTCTATTTAGACACCAGTATTGTGGTCTGACTGCCTCCTTATGTCAGTTCTATCACATTTTGATGATCAGAGATACTCAACAATTTGTATATGTTTTTTCAAATCATTATGGTCCACAGAACATTCCAAAATCATATGCATCAGTGTTTCTCTAATGGAAGAATACCCAGGAAGATTGACCCTGGTCACCACAACTCTTTCTTCAGGTTGCCTATAGACAAACAGTCACTACTTTCAGAGAAAACACGTTGAATTCTCGTTCTATGTGGGTATACTCTGAATATATAAAGTTAACCATTAATACAATGTATAACATTTCTAAAATATTATCTGTTCTCCGTCTGTATGGAACAATTAAATTATACCACTATCTGTGTTTTCTCTTATCCTTTCGTCGAAAGCGGTCCCCTTAATCTTAATCAAACAGAAGTTGGAATCGCACTCCTGATTCCTATTTTCATGCAGTGGTGTTCCTATGGAAATTTACTCCTAACTCTGCATAGTTAATCCCGTCCAACCATTTTGCTAATTCTCAAAGTCCACTATCTTAATAATATCTGAATTCATAGAATTTTTTTCTTGATATGGAACCGATGGATATAATATAAAATAGAAGTCTATAATGCCACTTGATGTCCTTTGTTCTGAATCCTCGTTGGTTTTCATATTGGTCAATTTTCCTGCCATTAAGGGACCATCCCCTTTCTATACAGAAAATAAATCTAACCATGCAATTGCCAAATTCCTGGATAAGCCATGTTGGTAACTGTATGAATATCACAAGCCAACCATCTACAGTATTGCCAAGAAGAATTACAATCAATGTGGTCAGTCTGTCATGAATAGAAATAACAAGGTCCTTTATGGATAACCCAAATGAATCAGCACACTGCACTTTATAATGCACCTACAGTAATTTTTGGTTTGTTTCTCAAAACAGTGCATATGTTTCGATAAAATCAACAATATTTACTTGACATAGTCGAAAATGCACAACTACTACGTTCATGTGCACAAAATTCCTGGCAGGACCAAATTTGATCAGGAACAGTAGTCTTGTAATCTACCACGAAAAGAACAGGAGAGGGAAAATATGCGACATTATATGAATTCAAAAGGACTGCATAGATCCATAGTGAAATGGATGTAATTTCATATGTTTTACGACTATATACTAGGACGTGTAAAACCTAAAAACATCCAGGAAAATCTGGTCCTAAACATGAGTAACCTAGGGGTTCTTAGCACGTGAAAACCTACGGGCCTACAGGCCACAGCAGACATGACCTTTCAGATACGGAAAGTTGGAACACGGATGCTGCTTAACTGTCTCCTATGTGATTTCATTTCATATCTTATTAAGATCGCATCATCAAGGATGCTCATTCTTTATTAACACCAAATGCATCCATATTGTGAGTGTAGATTAAGAAAATCCCAACGTTCGAATGTGAAATTGGACACTCAAATTTGGCAATATCAGTGCTCTGGTTTTACCATCAACATCACAAAATCAAAAGGCCAAAATGCAGGATTCCGTGACCAAATCAAAGCACCAGAGCAGCGAGGAGTCGAATCGATCGAGGGTTTGTTTGAGGGCCGATTCCGGCGCAACAACACCACAAACAAGAGAGCTAGACACGAAACAGAGGGACCCGTTCAGCCATGTACGTACCTTCCTGGGGGCGCCTTTCTGGAGAAAGGGAAGGACGCACTCCTCCTGCGGAACACCCGACGCTGCCTTCTCCTTGCTCCACTCCTCCGCTTTGGCCTCGATCGACTTGGGCCGGGGCGCCGTGGGTGATCTGCGCCGCCGCCGCCTGGGAGTAGAGGGAGACGCCTCCGAGGGGAGGCCACGGACGCGGAGGTGGACACGGGCTGAGCGGCGGGTGGTTGGCGCAGCCGAGGGAGGAGGCGCATCGCCCTCGACCACTAGCGGTGGCGTGGACGCGCGCGGGGGTGGGGGCGGTTGTTCGCCCCGCCGCCGGAGCCCGATCAGGCGGGCGGAGCGGCATCGGGGCTGCGAGGACGTCGAGGCGGCCTCGGAAGAGAGCGCGCGTGGGGGCTGATCCTGATCGCCCCGCCGCCGGAGCCCGATCAGGCGGGTGGAGCGGCGTCGGGGCTGCGAGGACGTCGAGGCGGGCTCGGTAGACAGCGCGCGTGGGGGCTGATCCTGATCGTCCCGACGCGGTGGGTCGATCAGGCGGCTGGAGCGGCGCCGGGACCCGGGGGACGCGGAGGAGGTGGAGGCAGCGGCGGCCCGAGGGCCACCCATTGCCGCTGCGACGGCGAGGCGAGGCGGTTAGGGCTTAGGGTCCCGTTTCGCGGCGGGGGTTGGAAAACTTGGAGCGGTTGCGGAGGGGAAGTGGCGTGGGGAGCGTGGTGGTCTGGGTGGATGGAGTCATGGAGAGGAAGGCGGGAAGAAGGGAGAATAGAAAAGCGGTTGCGGGGTGATTGGTCGGTTTCCTCCGTTTATGGGCTTATTTAGGCCGATTTTGGGTGTGCAGAGATGGGCTGAACCGGCCCAAATGAGGCATTGGCTCTCTTAAGCCATCCGCGTGATCCTATATCGCTTCCGCAAGCCAATATTTTACGGGGCTTCCGGTGTTTGAGATTCATGCTAAGAGCTCCATCCGTCATTCCTTTCCCGAGCGCCGCCGCCATTCTCTCCGAAGCGATGCCGCTCTTTGTGCCCGCCACCCAACCGGAGTTCCGCTGTCCCTATGACCGCGCACCGCTACCATCCCCGCGTGCTCCACCACTGCAGCCGCACACGCTGTCGGCCGCACGGCGTGGGGCTGCGCACGCATGCGTGTTCCTCCACCATGGCCCGAAGGCGCCGCCGCCCTGTGGCTGCCGTTGACCCCCAGCGTCGTCGTGGCGAGCTCCACCGCTGCGGGGGCGCGCACCACTGCCTCTAGCTGTCGCGTGCGTTGCCCCCGACGCTGCCGGAGGTTGCCCCCGCCGCCGTGCATGCTGCCGCCGCCAGAGAAGAATACAGATTTTTTTCCTGCTGGTAATAGATGTTGAATCCATTCTAGTGAAATGTTGGAATAGTTCAAGAAGAATGTTGAAAGTAGTTATTTTTCTAAAAATATTGAATGTAGGATTTTTAAATGTTAATTTATTTCTCAAAAAATGTTGAATGTAATCTTCCCAAATATTAAATTTATTTATCTACAAGTTGGACCTATTAATTGGGTCTAATGAGGTTTAAAACTACATTGTTTATCCAGCACACGGAATCTAGAGCCCCCAAGTCATCGCGGTTTGCTACTCTCGGCCCACGAGAATCGTTAATTACCTAACGTCTATCTCTAGTGAAATGGCTGAGTTTTTTTAGTGGATGGCGAAGAATATAATATTAGGGAGTTAGAGGCAACGAAGGTCAAGTCGCTTCGCTTCGAAATGCCGTTCGTGCAACTTTTAAAAAGAGGAGTACCAGAGGAGTTCTGTATAGTTAATTGATTATTAGTTTGCTTAAAATTCATGCAACTTTTAAAAAAAGAAGTACCGGAGCAGTTCTCATATACTAGCAAAAATTAAAGACAAATAGGTTCGACGGAAAAGGTACGGGGAAACCATCCAATAATGCGTCCTCTGATAAGATGCAAAAGAGGTGATGCTATCTCGTAGCTTTGAATTTTCTTTAATCTTATCGGTTGTTTAATCTGTTCCACTTAATCAAAATTTGAGGGGCATTGGACTTTTTCTTCCATCTTTTTTCAAAGCACAATACAAATAAATGCAGACAATCACATACACGTACGCACACTCAGCTCCCTGTAAATACATATGTGCAACCTTGTATATGAGATGTGATAATTTATTTTTTAAATAATGAAAATGTGTGTATATTTTGACATCCAATGTCAATCCTTTCTGGCTTCTTTATATGTGAATTTCTACACCTCAAGCTTTTTGGCAAAAAAAAATAATATTTTCCCCATTCTAGCTATTTGAAACAGAAGTGAGAAAATTAGTAGAAACAATTAAATACTACTATCTCTTGGTCTTTTGCAACTTGGGTAGGACCCCCGTAGGAGTAAAACATTTGGTACCCGCTCTCATTGCATATAAGAAAGAAAAGGTGTATTAACGCCAGCCGTCCAATGCAGATCAAACGTCCAGCTCGCAGTACTGGAACATGGGCGCCGCGTACTCGCCCAGGTCCCCGAAAAGGAACGTGTCAACCTCTGCGTAGGTGAAGCCCATGTCGGTTTCGTTCTCGAAGTCGAAGAACGTCTGCACGTCGTCCGGGAAGCTGCACCGCGCCGGCGTGCTGCCGCCGCTGATCTCAGGCTGCCGCTGAGGCGACAACGGCTGCGGGGGCGAAGACGAAGACGACGACGCCCACGACGTCTCCGCCGCCGATGAACTGCTGTTGCCGTCCGCCATCGCCGCAGCTTCTGAAACCTGCTCCATCATCTCCTTGAACTTGGGCGACTGCAGCAGCAGGTCGAGCGCCGACGGCGTGGGCGCCGCGTGGTGAGCCGGCGGGCCCACCTGGTCAGCAAGCTGCGCGCCGTCTCCGAGAAAGGAACACGCGTGGTGCGGCATTTGGTCCTCGCCATCATGCAAGTCCGCGGCGCCCATGGTTCCGTTGAGTCCGGTGGCGGCGGGGCGCTCCGGCAGGTCGTCTGGGAGCTGGAACGGGACGACGACCGGGGTGGCGGCGTCCATCGCACCGAGGCTGTCACCGCCGCCGGCGCCACGGCGGTGCCGGTGCCAGTGGTTGACGTAGTGGCCGATGTCGAAGTTTGTGACGGCGTTGAGACCCCTGTGCTCGATCGCCGCGATGTCGTACGCCACCGCCGCCTCCTCTTGCGTTGCTGTCACGTACAACCGTGCGAAATTGAGGAGTCATTAATTTGTAACAAATTTTTTTTGATTCTACCTAAAATCTGAGCACTTTACATTAGAACTTTGAGATACAGCTGAAAACAGTAATGGCTTATTTAGTGACTAAAGTGAACCATCGAATGCACTTTAAACCAGCTTCAGACTTAAGAATTAAGATTATGGTTGTTCTGGAATCTGGACACGTCCTCTGTAAAGATCGTACCTTTTGACTTCAGTACTAAAAACCAACAGCAACACATCAGCAAAGTTTCAGAATGCGTGGAAGGGGCATCTGCATCTCAAGTTGTTTATACATATTTTTTGTCTCAAAAACAAAAGCTGTTTATTTCCCCTATGGGTTCAGAAGATGAAATCATGAAAGCCACCTATCCAGTAACAACACCACACAGCTGCCTTTTGGATAACCCATGCTGACTCATACGACAGGAATATATTCTCGTTAGGGAAACTAGTAAGGTGGCTCGCGCACGCAGGTAGCTAGCTTTTTTATACTAATATTGTGATGTTTTGTTTCAAAATAAATGGATGCAAATAGCTATGTTTAGTCAAGGTTTATACATTTTATTAAGAATATCTTTTTAGATTCTTGATCGGCGAAGTATACCTAGTTTAATGGTTCAATGTATACTAACAAAATTAATAGTTAGAATCACTTTCTTGACATTTCTTTATCATCGCTGTAGATATGCCCCAATGATTGGGATATTGTAAACTATGTAGGGTGATACTTGATCCGGTGACTGGGTTGGGATCATGTCATGGCTACGACATGGCTGCATTGCCAAGCTGTCATTGTCATGGCCCTAATCATCATATGCTGTTACTATTGTCCTTTCTAATAAGTGAAGCAATTCTTATCGCTTTCTAGTCTGAAATTATTTTTTAGGCCCCATCTAAGGAGGCTTTAGATCCTCCATTCTAGAAACGCATTTTGATAAGTAGTGAAGCTAATTTTTCTACCTTCACCGCTTTCTTGTTCATTTTAGAAACAGCTCAAGGGAGTTGTTTCACTATTGTACGTGGAGAAAATAGAGCTAGAGCTGGAGCTGGAGAAAATCCTCCCAAATTTCTATCTTCTACGTATGATTAGAATGTTTTTGCTAGAGCTAGAGCCCTGCCTTGCTTAATTTGGACAGGGCTCCTTTGCACTAGTGAGCTGCAGCTTTGGGTCACTAATAGATTCGTCCGGATCCACGTGTCCGTGATCCAATTGCACTATGCATTACTGTAGAGAAGTTGCTTCCCTCTATTTCTAGCCTTTACTTGTGCACTTTGTTCTTAAGTATAAGAATATCTTCGCTTTGTGTAAAATGCTTTTACGTATCCTAATTGGGCTCCTACATTGTTTATTTGTACAAGATAAAAAGAACGATAAATAAACAGAAGCAAGTTTAGAATAAGTGGTAATAAACCATCTCGAGAGAAAAATCTCTAGAATAGTCAATAAGCACTATACTTTATAATTTGCTTTCAAGAAATAAAAGTTCAGCATGCTTTATGGAAACTGAAATTATCTTACCTTGATAGGGTGCTTCATATCCTAAGATAAAAGATATTTGGCACATCATGTCACGAAACAGGCATGAGTCCATGACCCCCGTGTAGCATATATACTTTTTGAATCAGATGATAATTTTGGACCTTTGGAGCGAACATAGTGGCTTTTAACTCTTATGTTGGCCCACACAAATTTGTGGGCATATTTTCCTACATTTTGGAATATGCGAATTTCTCATATTTTCTATGTGAACTAATATATTTTTAGGCAGGTCCCGTAAATTTTTATAAAATACTATATTCCGCGTAGACCCAACTACATAGTCTCATTACACTTGAATCAGAAGTAAAATCGTCTATCACTCCGGTTCAAATCAGCAAGCTCTCTTTAATTATCGGATGCATGCTCATGCTCCTTACCTTTAATCCACTCCCATCAACCAACATTTCTAATACTTTTTGGCATAATTAAGTTGCAATTATTCCTTGTATCGTATACCCATGCATCGTGAGTTTATGAGTAGTCTAGAAATGCCGTCCATTGTTTATCGTGGATGTATTACATAAGATAAGTTTTTGGACGATCAAGACTATACATGGCTCCGGTAGGATTATTCTTTTATCTATACAAAGTAAATAATTGGACACTTATATGGTAGTAGTAATTGGAGATGAACTTTTCTATCCTACGGACTCCAAAGTTGGTAGGCAGACTGTGTTTTTATGTTAGATTTTGTCTTTGGTGACATTATGTCCGGATGTTTATGATTGCAGATTTATGATAGATCGATGCATGTAATAATCAGCAGTCCAGATTTATATCTCTTTGACCAATTAATTTTTGTTTATTTTTATTGTAAATTGTATTTGATATAGACTCTTTCAATTAGTCTAGAATGTTATATCTTTATAAAATCCAACGGCATATATTCTTCTCTTTTTCGATTAACGTGGTAATTTCTGGACCCTTTTGATGAATGTGGTGGTTTCTTTTTAACATTATTATATTAAGATAATAGATGGACAGCATCGAAATGGTACTCACCGTAAGTGCCCAGGTAGAGGTACTTGTTGCCCAGGACGCGCCCGATCCTCGCCTCCCATCTCCCGTTGTGGTGATGCCTGTGCAGGACAGGAGCCAGAATGTGTCACCTCTGAATCGATTAACCGATGCATTTTCCATCAGTCCAGCAATCAGCAATGTTTTTGCTGGTACCTCGCGACGCCTCTGTACTTGGAGACCCCTCTGGAGAACCCGCTGCTCCGGCGTCGCAGCGAGCCGATGTACTCCTCCCGCGGCTGCCCCTCCATCTCCTTGAGCTCCTCGTCGTAGCCGCACAGCTGCAGGGCACATTCCCGGCGCACGGTTTAAGAATTCGGAGTCGGATTTGGCTGCACTGCATGTTTGCGCTGAAAAGCTCTGGTTTCGGAATTGGGTCGCGTGCGTACCGGGAAGTTGAGGACGGTGCCGGGTCCCCAGTACTTGAGCGCCGCCAGGTCGTGCGCGCGCGCTGCCGCGTCCTCGTCGTCGTACGCGCCTGCAAACGCCGCCGGGGAAAACGCAGGAAGAGTTAGATGGCAGCCCCCAATGACACCACCAGGGACGCGGCCGGCGGCGCCGGTGTCGTGTCAAGACCGAAGAGCTTGCTCACCGAGATAAACTGCTCGACCGCGGAAGAAGAAGCACCGAGCAATGGCATGAGGAAGGAGAGAGAGGTCAGTCGCGAACAGGAACGCATAGACTGATAGAGGGGATCGCGAAGCGATCAGCACCAACCTTGCTTGCCCTTCTTGCCCCGGGACCCGCCGCGGGCGTCCTTGTCCCAGAGGTGCGCCTCGAACCGCCCCGTCCACCGGTGCCTGCGCCACACCAACCGGTGACGGTGAGCCACCACACCCATCAGGCAAGGGAAGTGCACACGGGGGGCAGGGCAGCCGGCCAGCCGCCCCCGCGTGGTTGCTTACCGTGTGACGCCGCGGTACGCGGAGCTCCGCTGGGAGGGGCTCTCCCGCGGCCCGCTCTTCCTCCGCGCCCGCTTCGTCACGCGGACGCCCGTGGCGGCGTTGGGATCCTCGTCGGGCGCGGCGTTCCCGCGGGCGCGGGGCTTGGCCATTGCAGACACAGAGGCAGAGAGGCGTCGCGCGGGGTGGCCAGTCCGTCGCGAAGTGAGGGCCCTAGCTGCCCAAAGATGGAAATCCAAGGGGTTTTAAACAGGCGAGGTGTGATGCGGCGGCGGGATTAGTTGGGTTCGGGGACAGGTTAACGCGAGCGGCGCCAAATGAGCAACCAACGAGATGAGGTGAGAAACAGGGAGCCGGCAGGCGGCAGCTGCTCTCTACCTCCCGTGTCCGCTTGGTTACTCTGAGGGCTCTTGTTCTTCGAACTAAAGTTTAGTCGAATGTTTAAATATTAATTAGGGGTATTAAATATAGGTTAATTATAAAACTGATTGTATAAATTTTACTATTACTAATTAGAGGTTTCTTTTGAAGCTTTCAGTGAAGCCACCTAGGATCTATAGGTGGATATTCTAGAAAAAGAGAGAAATTCTAGAAATTCTCATAAAAAAACAAAACATCCGACCATCAATCGATAGATTCAAATCATTATACCATTGGATCTATTATATTTTCTAAAAAAAATTACCCACCTATACCATTATAAAAATAGCCTAAAGTAACCCCTAAATCTATATATAAATTACCACATCTACCATTATATAAAATAAACTAAGTAACCCCTAATCTTCATCCAAATTACCTACTTATGCCATTATAAACAATATTTAAAATAACTCCCTAATTTGCAATTGAATTGCCTATCATTGTTACTTAAAAAACTTAAAGTAACCCTTAAATTTGCATCTATATTACCCACACATGCTATTATTTAAAATAATATGAGGTAACCCTACATTTGAATCAAATAACCTTAATTACAAATATACTGCAATATATGATTCTAAATCGTCTATATCTTTCAGTATTGGTATACGATATAACAATTAAGGTCTATACACATGATGTGTGTCACCATTTATAAGGATATAAAGCGATGAGAATATAGATTTCTATGCTAAAATTGTATCTCAAACTTAGGGTTCATTAAACAAATTCAAACACATACCTGCGATGTAAAGTAAAAAGTTAAAGATTATAGATGTGGTTGAAAATATTATATACTAACTAAAATCTATCACAATTGGATGAAGATATTAAGTATATATCTACATAAGTATTGTGTTCGAATATTTAACGAACGAGAGGTAGCTTATGGTAATAGTTTTGTCGCAATGTAGTCTCATTTTTTTCCATTGGAGACTCCGCATTAGTTCCCATGAGACAAGCTAGAAAAAAGAGACAAATTCTCATAAAAATTAAAAACATCAAACGCCAATCCTGTAAACTCTAATAACCATAGCCATTGATCTATTATATTTTTTAAAAAGTTACCCACCAGTGAAAATATTCAAAAATTGAGCTCTAAACCTATATCTAAATTACCGAGCTCAGCTAATATAAAAAATAATCTAAAGTAACCCCATAATCTTCATCCAATTTACTAATACACATCATTATAAAGCATAACTTAAAATGTCATTTTAAAATTTTATCTATGTTACCCACGTGTGTAAAATAACCCTAACATAAAGTAAACACCTAAATATTAATCTAATTATCTTCATGTGCATCATACAGAAATATCAAAAAGTAAACTAATATATGATTCTAATTACCTATTTATGTTATTGTTAATATAAAAATACTAAGTTAAAGTATATACGCATGATGAGTGCATCCATTTAGACCATTTATACATGTATGTGAGGAATCGATGAAAAATATTGATTTATATGCTAAACATAATGTACGGAGGATTGGAGGTGTGATGCAAAATGGAAAAAGTACGAATATGGATAAAAACGTGCATAGAGTAATTATTAATTAAAAATCAATTACAACTAGATAAAGATACATACATATCTATATCTATGTAAGTATTATGTTGAAGTATCGAAAAATAAAAAAGTAGTAGGTAAACAATCTTAATTATTAGTTAGGAGTTTAATTTCTAAAGAATTTTCAAATACAATAGCTTCTAAAAACATTAGCCCACGCGGGAGCCCAGGTTGATGGACTAGTGAAGGCTAATTCGCAAGACGAATCTATTAAGCCTAATTAGTCCATGATTTGATCATGTGATGCTACAGTAAATATGTGCTAATCATTAATTAGGATTAATAGATTCGTCTCGCGAATTAGCTACGACTTATGTAATTAGTTTTATAATTAGTTCACGTTTAATACTAATTAGTATCAAACATTACCCGAACTGGTGGACCCTCCTACTTTCGGGCGGTGTTTGGTTTGACTTTGGGTGGTACATAATACAGTACAGGAACCGATGTCGCCATCGATCTTGTGTCAGGCAGGACACACAGAAAAAAAGGTCCCAGGGTTGGAAGAAACACTGACAAAAAGAAAAAGATAGAACCGTCGTTAAACTAAACGAACGGTAAGCGAATGGTTCTGCAGCCGGTATGCTTGAACGCCAAGAGCATGAATTGGGCAACTGGGCACGGCTTGCAGATTACGAACTGCCGATCCCACAGATCAAGCCACTACTGAGCCTTGACAGGCGAGGTCAAACCATGAGTGCCGCCGCGCACCCGGGTTACCGGGTCCAAGATGGAAGGCCCGTTCGTGCCTCGCTGAAACACAAAACACTAAAAACAGAAAGGTGCTGGTACCTGATTCAGAAATTTCAAGATGTCAAAGTTCATTCAAGCCAAATTTCACGACGGGGGTTGAGCGATTGTTCTTCAAGCGAACCTGCGAGACCGATTACTGCCGCTCATGGTCGGTCAATCAAATAGGAGCAGCAGCGCGCCGGGTTCTCATTTTCACGCGTGTAGAGGTCGTGTTGGCATGCGGTCGCAGCACCGGTTTTCTGACCCATCGTGAATTCGGATGCTTTTCGGCCGTCACTTCCAGTGATGTCTGAAAGCAGCTCATTTCTGAACGCGATGACTGGCTTAAGAGCTTTAAGGTCTCTGATTTAAAACGGTTGACCCTGCACATCTTTTTTTTTCCTCTCATTTTGATGCAGAAGCAACAGGGGTATAGAGAAAACGGGGAGAAAAAAATGAATAAGAGGTGCGCCCAGTTTGGCAATCTTTGCGTGAGATCCTGGCGAGCTTTTCTGTGTTCTCCTAGTGCTGTTCAACAGGAGCTGACCAAGCTGCTCATGGAAAAGATATGGTGGTATGGTATCACTAACCTATGGCCAGCCTCCTCAGTGGACCTCGGAAAGCAGTCAAGCACAAGTATAGAAGAAATTCTAGTACGTTTCAGGTTTGGCGGGCCTATTTCTAGTCATCTCTTTCTCATGATGGTCAGGATCTTCTTCTCACCTTCGTGCATCCGTTGTTTATTCCTCTACATGCTTCAGACAGTTCGTTCTTTACTCACTAGCTGGAAACACAACTGGATAAAAAGAGAGGAAAGAAACCTATTTTTTTCTTTCCTTCCAGATTTACTTAAATGTTCTGAAACAAAATAAGCTAGGAATGAATATGCGGCCATCATTATCTTGTGGCATCGTGGGCACAACTTTATGGCAGATCCGATCAACCTCCAACTGAATTTTTCGCCGTCAAAAGCAATAGCCACTTGTATTTATAAGCACTAACCTCTAACCAGCACCAACTATGAAATTCAATTAAGCTCGCAGCAAGCGACTTCAGGCCATCACCTTAACTCTTTAGCTGCAGCAATTCGGCCTGCAGATTAATTTTGGCATCTAAGCAGCCAATCCTGGACCTGTTCTAGTTTCAGGCACTTCACAGCACAACACGCTTGTGACGAAGAAAAAAAAAACACCTCATGGCGCCCCATCACCCGAGTCATTACGCCGTTGATGGCGCGGAACCACGTCCCAAAATTCTGGGACCATGATGTCGGTCGGTCTAGTCCCCATCCAAACACTACTGAAAATCGAGCAGAATTCTGAGTTCTCTCCAGCTGAATTGGAGAATTCTCTTCTGGTTCGTGGTTGGCGGTTGCTCGTGTCACCGGCCAGCTGCTCATGACTCGCATATACCTATCACGTACGTGTGCCCATCACACTGAACCGCAGACAGAACGAGATCCTTGAATTCCATCGCCTCTGTGAGAGCAGAAACCGTGCAAATTTGACCAGAGCCCTGACGAAATTTTTCTGGTAGCTTTTAGGTGATCGAGCTGGCTCAGTTGCCCCGTGCAAGAAACGCCAATGTGCGATTGCGTATGATCTCCAGGCTAAACGTAATTACCATGCAACTAATCCATGTCTAATCAACTGAAGTTAGACCTTTTTTTCTTTTAGAACTGTTTTGTCTGAGAGCAACATATGTCTGTCTTTGTTCTCATCTACGGAAACGACATTTTGGAATGTACTGAAGAATTCAAGGACCAGCTGGATATTTGAGGCAAAGCAAGCAGTAGTACGCCAAGGATGAATGAAATGACAGGTGATAGAGTTTTTGCACGCATGCAGCAATATTCCAGCTTGGTGATTTATGATTCAGAATACTCTATGTCCATTGAGCTTTTGGAGTGGGGAATTTGTGTTCTTACTCCAGTTTTGAAGTGTAATTGTGATTTTGCCCTCAACTATTCACAAGTTAATGTGATTTTGGGTGATCGAGCTGGCTCAGTTGCCCCGTGCAAGAAACGCCAATGTGCGATTGCGTATGATCTCCAGGCTAAACGTAATTACCATGCGACTAATCCATGTCTAATCAACTGACGTTTAACTTTTTTCCTTTTAGAACTGTTTTGTCTGAGAACAACATATGTCTGCCTTTGTTCTCATCTACGGAAAGGACATCTTGGAATGTACTGAAGAATTCAAGGACCAGCTGGATATTTGAGGCAAAGCCAGCAGTAGTAGGCCAGAGGATGAATGAAATGACAGGTGAGAGAGTTTTTGCACGCATGTAGCAATATTCCAGCTTGGTGATTTATGATTCGGAATACTCTATATCCATTGAGCTTTTGGAGTGGGGAATTTGTGTTCTTACCTTAGTTTTGAAGTGTAATTGTGATTTTGCCCTCGACTATTCATAAGTCAATGCGATTTTGCCCCTAATCAACGGTCAAAACAGGGGCAAATACATAAAAAATAAGGGCAAAATTATAATGACTTGTGAATAGTTGAGGGTAAAATCACAAGGTTAGAATAATGAGGGTAATAAGATAAATTGCACTTCAAAGCAGGGGTCAAAGCAGGGGGTAAGATGATGGCATGATGCCTTTTCGACAGCTTAGGGTTAGCTGCTTATGAAAATAGCTAAGCTATGCATAGTGGATCCTAGGTTAGAGGCAGCGAATCAGCGATAAACCTGTGGAAACAACTTCTGAACCAACAGATTTGATTCCACCATTCCATGGGTGATGGGTGCACACTGCACACAGAAGGTCCAGGCGTGGTACTTAGGAATTGCTGCTGTGCTGACATTGTACGGTGGTCTCTGAGGGAACCTAGCTTTTGGGCATGTCACCAGATATTGTCAAGGAAGACTAAAAAACCCTTTGTCGCCGCCAAGAAAGTCTCGACTAGGTCTGGTTTCTTCTTTTGTTATCTGTGTCAAGATCAAGTTTTTATTTGAAATTTTTACGTAGATATTATGTAGATACATGTCTTAGCAAAATCATGATTTTTTTTCTAGAATTTGCTATAATTTTTTTGGGTACACATCAGGCCCCGGAAGTAACTGAGGTGTTCAGGTGGGGTATCTGCAACAGCAACACAAACCTACCGCCCATGTTTGTCCACACGACCACACCCCGCCTTTATCTTCTTGACTTCATCTATACACGTCAGATACAATCGAACATGCCGATTGCCAAAAGGCGAATGCCAGCGCAAACAACCTTACAATATATGCACGTTTGGGATAGCGTTAGATTTAACAATGTGAACTGTGATCACACATTCCCCAGTCTTCACTGTATTGTATTGATGCAGATATTTAAACAGAAAAGGGCTCATCCTATGCCTTGAAAAATTGTGAAGTATGCGACCATGCGGCTCCAGTTTCCAAAACTTGAATTGCCACAGACGGCCTCAAGACATGCTTCAGATGGCACAAGCCTGACAGGCCTATATGGAGAAGGACAGAGCCGCCTGTTGCAAAAGTTTTGCATTATTAGAGAAGGTATCTCTATACGAGAATAGAAAACAAATGCCGGTGCGTACGCAGAGAATTCTCTCCATGCTTATTACTTCACGAGAATCTTATTTCCCATTTACTTTCTTTTTAGTTCTATACATGGGCGCAGAGGAGATGAAACAGTAGGAATCAACATATTTACGAGTAGAAGAGAACACGATCTAGGATAAATTGGCTTTAGATGGCGCATGGCATAACATTTAGCAGTTTCCAGGTGAAGTCTACACCATGTCAAAAGCAGCACAGAGCAGTGCTGGGACTGCTAAAGATAATCTATGGCTCTACTTTGATTTTAATTACAGATATTGTTATTTACTAATGATTATAACATTCAAGAAATGCTGATCGCATTAGTTTTTTCAATGATCTAAGAAGTAATTATGATATTGCACTTGAATGATGTAGGTTATCTCGAAAAAAGCTAAAAAAATGTCCGTAAAGTAGGCTTAAAAGAAATACCTCCAGAACAGAATCTAGTGACGTGTCATTTCGGGGGCTTTCCTGAGAATCAGGTCTCATGTGTGATTCTATCATGCCAAGCTGCTCGTATACCTCCTTCAGCATTATGATCTGTTCCTTGTTAGTTCTAGGGTCATTTAGCTCAACCATCTTTTCACTTTGCACCCGCTTCAGCCTTGATCTGGTTCTCTCAACACCAGCTCGCGGCGTCTGACTCCAAGAGCTTCGACGAGCATGTCTATCAACATTATTCATGGATCCAATTTTTCTTGTTGCAGCGAACCTGGATAGACGTGGCCCTCGCCCTTTGGCAACAACCGCGGGAGACAATTCTGATTCCTCTGTAACTATTTCACTTTCAGTACATGGGGAATCAGTTGTTGCATTGCTTGTTTCTGGAATTTGAAGTGAGCCAACTTCACTTAAAGGATGAACTGCTAGTTCACCCATTTCAGTACCTAAACAAGAATCCTTGGGTCTATCATGATTCACCGTGTATTCCACATCTTCCTTGACCTGAACTGCTCTTTCACTGAATATATCTGTCTGATGACTGACCACTGAGAACGAGGAACAACCTGAAGACTCATCCAATGGCTGAGAGTCATGTAAAGCTGTGCTTGGAGATTTTGGTTCTTCACTTTGCTTTTCTGTACAGTCCACATCTGTTGACAAGCTTTTCTTGGTCTCTAAAGCCATACCATCTGTTGAAATATGCTCCCATCCTTCATCATTCGGCCTGCTCCTTGCTGATTGTACTCCACCATTTTTCTTGATGTCCATATCAGTATATAGTTTATTAAGCCGTAAAGTGGGCAGAGAGAAATTCCTTTTGAGGTTACGACAAAGATTCTCCACGTTCTTACTTTCAAACAAAGGTATATTACCAGCCATTGTCTCATCAGCAATGTCAGAATCATCAATGCCAGCATCCAATAACTTGTGTTTATACGCCTGCAGTTGGTTCCTCAGATATGAGATCTCCAATTCCTTTAGCTCCATCACCTCCTTTAGAATCTCCAGTGCTCTGTCAGTGTGGTTCATCTTTTCCTCAGTTATTCTTTTGTACTGCCATGCTTCCATCCTCTCTGCATCCTTCTCTTTCTGAAGCTTTCGAATCATTGACATGGCCGCACTTGCAGCGGTAGCTGAAGCTTCTCTTTCCACTTCTAGCTCCATAAATAATTTCTTCATCATAATGTACTGGGCGAATATTGCTCTCTGTAACTGAGTAGTATCGTTTTCTGCCATCTTGGTAAAAGGCCCTGATTGATGTTCAATGTTTGTCATTTGCTTTAACATGGAAAACTGAATCCATCAGTCTGACCTGTACCATTTGAATGAACTTCAATCAGTGGTCTGAAAGATGTACTACCAGAAAACTAGGATAAGAAGTATGAGTTGACTAATCCTATGATAGAGAATACCTCACTTACTTCTTACAAGGAGATATTAAATCAATATCATCAAGAAAGAGGCATTAGAACATGTGCATAATTAACCATACGAGAGTTCTCTCCATCACTTGATAATTGCAAATTCGAGAAGAGAAGAACAACACATTTCAGTGTTTCAACAATTGAAACTTCATGAATCTTCCAGAAATTTATGTGTTCCAGAAAGTAAACAGTCCTCAAGAAATTATGTCTTACTACCTTACCAAAGCATGAGCAGTGGTAAAAACTTTAGTACAAGAATGTATGTATCACCAATATTCTACAATGTACTATATTATCTAGGAATTTTATATGCCCCCTCGTACAGCATATCTTGTTTCTCATGAAATTGTCACTTTCAGTCCTAGTCACTAGCGAGAAGTATTTATTTTTCTTTATCAAGTTCTAGTCTTCTTAGACGACCATATATCATTTACACATCAATGCAGTTGCAGCTTGATAATGTTTCCAAAATAACATTTCTTGAAGCTTGAACCAATTCGCACTGGGCCTTCTAGCATCACTTCAAGTGCTAAACATGACAAGTACTGTATGCAAACTATATGTATCAATTCAACATCTATGTAGGTTTTTGATCTTGATCTTAGTTACAAGTTTATCTTTACTCTTACTTCAATATAACATATTTTATGTTTTGAATACAGGTATTCTGTGATACCCATAAATTACAAACTTCAGTGCTGATTAGACACCAGGTGTCAATTTTCCTTCACTAAATATTATCTTTCCATGACAAGCAGGTAAAGGTATAACCATAATAGCATCTCTATATTCGCAATTCATTTTACACGTGGAAAAGGAACACAAGAAAATAGAATTCAGAAGGAAAAAAATCAATTGATTAGGTTAAACTACTTGGAGATAAAATGAGAAATTTCATGGCCCAAATTTTGATTGCTAACAAAATCACCAATCCTTTTAGCCAGGAGACAACACAACATGGTGGATAAGGATCTTCTGCCATGGACTACCTACTGGTCCATGGTGGAGAGGCACAATCAAGCTCATCTCAGGAGGTAAATGAAAAGGCAAACATATGGAATGAAACGGTGCTAGCAGGAACCAAGGTACATTGAAACCAAATAGCAGAAAATGGGCAAACCGCCAAGGTCATAGCAACATGCAAATGCAAGAGTACATGTCAAACTAAGAATTGTGATGCAGATTGGATGGTCAACGTTGTTCACTTTTGCACAAGAGATTTTGTGGTCAGTTTCAATAAAAGATAAGAGATTTTGGCAACAATTTAGTAGAAATTTTTTGAGCTCATCATTTCTAAAGATTGGGCAGAACTTGGAAAAAATATACACAAATTAGAGTAGTTACAGAAAACTCACCAAGATTGACACCAACGAGCTAAAGATGTTTCCCTAGATAAACTCCAATGGCTCTGCC
Source organism: Setaria italica (assembly GCF_000263155.2). Classification (NCBI taxonomy): domain Eukaryota; kingdom Viridiplantae; phylum Streptophyta; class Magnoliopsida; order Poales; family Poaceae; genus Setaria; species Setaria italica. The sequence goes on along the minus strand of NC_028455.1, from coordinate 28,742,431 downwards.
ATCCCTTCCTGCATGGGAGGAAGAACTTGCAGGTAATCAGGATACCGCCTATTAATAGGGGAAAACATTGGACGCCTCCTCTTAAGAGAGAGAAAGACAGAAAGGTAGGGGAAAACATTGGACGCCTCCTTTTAAAGAGAGAAAGACAGGAAGGTGCGATTTATTTTTGGGACGTGGATCTAGAGGTTATCTGAAAATCAATCTTCATCGAGGATCTAGCTATTTTTCTTGAAGAGAAACCATCGTTTTATAGGGTTTCCTCAAGTTGGCCATGGCAGGCACAAATGCAACAACATTGTTGGCTCCTGCCGTCCTGCATATCTGAGAATAAACAACCAGGCAGATCCTTGTGCGACTGCAACCCCGGCAAAATTAATCGACTATAGTTATGTTTCAATTATATCTGAAACGTCCACCATGTTTCCAGTTTCTTCTTTGGCACGTCACAAGTTAATCAACACATATATACAAGATTATTACTAACAATGAATAATTCGAATTATGACCTTTCCCAAGATATTAACTACTAGTGCAGTTGTAGTAATAGGAACCCTAAATTCACTGATGCCTTGATTACCTGAGGAAAAAATGACGTATTTGGCCATAAGGATATGGAAGGTCACATGAGGCATAGACAAGCAGAATGGAGCATATGTAGGAGCCAACTAAACCTCCAAATAGCAAGTGATAGACTAAGTCATGTGTGTTGGGTGTGCTATTTATCTATTTATGTGCCTGTGTATACTTTATCTACTTAGATGCTCTTTAGATGCTCTATAGATGCTTTGCTTACCTTCTAAGTCACCTACCATTGGTTGGCCTATATGTATCCAACCCCCCCCTTTGGGACAAGTGGAATGGAAAAGATCATTTTGGGCCAACAATTGGTATTTAGAGCCTAATTCTTTCCCACCTACCCTCTCCTCTCTCTCCTCTCTCCTATGCCCGAGCTCCCTCTCTCTCCTGTGCTCACCCGTGCCCGGTGGGCCCACCTCCAGTGGTGGCGGCGCTCCCTCTCCAGCCAGATCCAGTCGGCGGATCGAGAGGCGATGGGGTAGTGCGGATGCGGGCGGCGGCGGCGCGGTAGCACTGCGCAGGCAGCGTGTGGTGCATGCGGGTGGCTCGGCGGTGGCTCTTTTCCCTCAACCATGGCAACTTCCCTTCGTCATCCATGGCAGGCTCTCGACGGGCACCAGCAACGGGCGGCGCGGACGGCGCTGGCCCGCGGCCGACGCGACGCCCGCGGACGATGCGAGGCACACGGCCGGTGCACCGCTAGTGCGCCCAGCTCGCTCCCCGGCCCGCTCGCGAGCCTCACGGGCCTCCTCCTCCCACTACTTGGCCAAGACTAGTGGGTGGCGCTGCAGGGTGGCAGCCGAGGAGGCGACGGTAGTGGAGGAGCAGCGGCGGGAGGAGCGGCGTGCGGTAGCACGCGAGGAGGCTGCGGCGGCGGCGGCGCGATGCCGAGGCGCAAGAGGCGGCTGCAGCTCGGGCATCGCGCGGCGGCTGTGGAGGCCGTGGCGGCATGTGCAGTGGAGGCAGCCCGCCTAGCCATGGAGGAGGCATAGGTGGCAGTGGTGGCCGCCACCCAGCGGCATCTTGAGGCAGACCGGCTGCCGAGAAGGCGGAGGTGACGCGCGAGATGGCATGGCGCGATGAGATGGAGCTGAGGCGCGCGGTGCAGGGCGCCGATGCTGAGGCGCAGGGCGACCGTCCCGAGCTGGAGGAGGTGGACCGGCGGCAGAACGAGGGGGTAGACCGGTGGGTCCAGTGCCTGCATTGAGGTGCGAACGACAGGAGTCCTCGGAGCAGGAGGAGCTCTGCCTATGAGTCCGGCCTCGACTCCGACTAGGACTCCGACCTCAACTCCAGGCACCGACCCTTGAGGGTCGTGAAGACCATGGGAGTCCGTCGGCAGCACGCAGTGGCCGATGTTGATGAAGACCAACTACATGGAGTGGTCCTCGGTGATGAAGGTGAAGCTCTAGGTGCCGGAGATGTAGGATGCAGTCCAATACAGCGACGTCGACAGCCAAGTGGACCGGCGAGCGCTCGAGGTGTTGCTCTCCACGGTCCCGATGGAGATGGCGGCGAATCTCTCAGGGAAGAGGACTACCAAAGCCACTTGGGACGCTATCGCTGCGGTCTGAGTTTGCAGCGACCGCGCCCGCAAGTCCACTCTGCAGAAGCTTCGACAGTAGTGGGATCATCTAGCTTTCGAGCCGGGCGAGGACGTCGACGACTTCACCCTCCACCTCTCCAGCCTGATGCAAGGGCTGGAGCGGTACGGTGACGATGAGATCAATGAGGAGAAAGCCGTTGCGAAGTTCCTGCGCATCATTCCGAAGAAGTACTCGCAACTCGCTATGTCCATCGAGACGCTACTCGACCTCTCAGCGTTGTCGATCGAGGAGCTGACGGGGCGACTCAAGGCGTTCGACAACCGCGAGGAGATGACGTCTGGTGGGCCCATCACCATTGGTGGCAAGCTCCACCTCATTGAGGAGCAGTGGCTCGCCCGCTAGAGGGAGCAGAAAAAGAGGGAGCCTTCTTCCTCGATAGGCGGCTGCAAGCCGCACAAGACTCCCAAGGGCGGTGCCGTAGGCGAGTGCAAGCCAACACGAGATGACAAGTGCCACAACTGTGGCAGGACTGGCCATTGGGCCAGGGAGTGTCGCCAGCCGAGGTGCGGCCAGCCCACGTCGTGCAGGGTGCGGAGGAGGAGGAGCCGGCTCTGTTCTTGGGAGCATCGAGCTACTTCCAGCGGCATCGGCCGTGATGATTCTCCTCCACCTCGACAAGCCGCGCGCGCACACGTCTTCCTTGGCGACGGTACTAGTGACGGCAAGATCGACGGCTGGTTCCTCGATAGTGGTGCTACACACCACATGATCAGGCGCATGGAGTACTTATCTAACCTGAATGTCGATGTACGCGGCTCCGTCAAGTTCGGTAACTTTTTAGTCGTGGACATCAAGGGCATCGGCTCCGTCGTTCTCGTCACCAAGACTGGCGAGCACCGACTCCTCATTGAAGTCTTCTACATCCCTACCCTGAGAAACCTTATCATCAGTCTTGGGCAGCTAGATGAGAGTGGCTTGCATGTGGAGATCGATGGTGGAGTGCTTTGGATTTGGGATCGACGACAGCGCCTACTCGCTAAGATGGAGAGAGGGAGCAATCGCCTCTACGTCCTCTACGTGGAGGTGGCGCAGCCCCTCTGTCTTGCTGCTCGCCGCGACGACGAGGCTTGGTGGTGGCACGAGTGCTTTGGGCACCTCAACTTCGAGGCCCTGAAGCGGCTCAACACCAAGGAGATGATGCAGGGCATGCCATGCGTCAACCACATGGAGCAGCTATGTGACACCTGCATCATGACAAAGCAGAAGCGACGCCCTTTCCCTTGCCAAGCGAGCTTCCGAGCCAAGGAGCGGCTCAAGCTCGTGCATGGCGACCTCTGCGGGCCGGTGATGCTGGCTACACCTGGAGGGCGGCGCTACTTCCTACTACTCGTCGACGACGTCTCTCGGTACATGTGGGTGCTTCTCCTCGACAACAAGGGAGCTGCTGCGGACACCATCAAGCACGTTCAACCTGCTGTGGAGAACGAGTGCGGCTGCAAGCTACGCGTGCTACGCACTGACAACGGAGGCGAGTTCACAGCGACTAAGTTTGCGTCGTACTGTGCCGACGAGGGGATCCAGCACCACTACTTCATGCCGTACACCCCGCAGTAGAACGACATCGTCGAGCAGCACAACCAGACGGTAGTGGCCATGGCTCGGGCCCTCCTCAAGCAGAGGAGGATACCGGCCATCTTCTTGGGAGAGGCGGTGCTGACGGCCGTCCACATCCTGAACCACTCGCCCACCAAGGCCCTCGACAGTATGAAACCATATGAGGCTTGGCATGGGCGCAAGCCGGTGGCACCCATCTCTGCGTCTTCGGCTACCTCACGTACATCAAGGGGTTGAGCCACGTTGGCAAGCTCAACGACAGGAGCACCCTAGGGGTGTTCATCAGTTACGCTGAGGGGGTGGAGGCCTACCACATCCTTGACCCGAAGACACAGCATATGCACACGGCGCACGATGTTGTGTTCGACGAAGGGTGAGGTTAGGTGTGGGGCAAGATGGTGAATGACGACTCAACTCTGATGTACGACGACTTCACCGTCAACTATGTCCACTTCGAGGGAGCTGGGGGAGTGGGCAGCTCCTCTTCGCTGAGCATGTCTACCCCAGTCCCCGGGTCTCCACCGACTCCGGCGAGTACTACTCTGGCTGCGACGAGCTCTCTACCGCCACCACCGCCGGTCACGCCACTCTCCTACGTCGGTAGCTACTTCTCCGGGCACGTCTGCACCAGCACTGGCTCACGACGAGCATAGCCCGGTGGAGTTCGCCACTTCACTCTCTCACGACAAGGACCGTGTTGACGCGTACCACAATGGCGAGCCTCTGAGGTATCGCACCATGGAGGACATCTCGGTGACCAGCCGGTGCCGGGACTGGTGCCTCACGACTTGGAGGTGGAGCTGCACCTCATGGACGACGACGACAAGCCTCGCTTCTTCGCTGAGGCTGAGGGACACACGGCATGGCGTGCCGCGATGAAGTTAGAGATGGAAGATGTTGAGAAGAACCGGACTTGGGAGCTAGATGATCTTCCTCCCGGTCTCCGCATGATCACCCTTAAGTGGGTGTACAAGCTGAAGAAGGATGAAGCTGGTGCTATTGTCAAGCACAAGGCTCGCTTGGTGGCACGCGGGTTCGTGCAACAGGAGGGGTTCGACGATGCCTTCACTCGTATTGCACGGATAGTTTGTACGTCTCGTGTTGACAGCCCAGGAGCGTTGGCGCGTCCACCACATGGACGTCAAGTCGGCATTCCTCAACGATCACTTGAAGGAGGAGGTCTACGTCCACCAGCTGCCGGGATTCATCATCCCCGGCAAGGAGGACAAGGTGTTACGCTTGCGCAAGGCCCTCTATGGCTTGCGGCAGGCACTGCGAGCTTGGAATGCCAAGCTGGATTCCACTCTGAAGACTATGGGCTTCGAGCAAAGCCCGCATGAGGCGGCCGTCTACCGGCGGGGCAATGGAGGCAATGCCCTGGTGGTGGATATCTACGTCGACGATTTGGTGATCACAGGCACTAAGGACGAGGAGGTGGAAGTGTTCAAGGAGATGAAGGCCGCCTTCCAGATGAGCGACTTGAGGCCTCTCTCCTTCTACCTAGGGATCGAGGTGCACCAGGACAACTCCGGCCTCACAATCCGACACACCACCTACGCCAGCGCGTCGTTGAGCTAGGTGGGCTCACCAATTGCAACCCAGCTCTCACTCGGATGGAGGAGAGGCTGAAGCTGAGCCGCAACAGTACGGCTGAGTAGGTGGGTTCTTCTTCCTTGGCAAGTGCCTCGTCAGTTGGCAGTCAGTCAAGCAGCAGGTGGTGGCCCTATCCAGCTGTGAGGCTGAGTACACACTGCTTCTTCCACTTCGACTCAGGCTCTCTAGCTCGCTCGGCTGCTCGATGATCTCCTTGGCAAGGACGCTGAAGCAGTGGACCTCAGGATGGATAGCAAGTCCGCTCTAGCTCTGGCAAAGAATCCCGTCTTCCATGAGCAAAGCAAGCATATCAGAGTGAAGTACCACTTCATATAAGGTTACTTGGAGGGAGTGTCTGGGCAAACTAAATCAACACCAAGGATTGACTCGCCGACCTTACCAGGTCCGTTGGAAGGATCAAATTCCAGGAACTCGGCTTTAGGATTAGGATGGTCCAGTTGCCACTCAAGATACGCAAGACTTAGGGAGACATTGATAGACTAAGTCATATGTGTGTTAGGTTGGGTGTGTTATTTATCTATTTATGTACATGTGCGCACTTTATCTACTTAGATGCTCTACAAATGCTTTGCTTAGCTTCTAAGCCACTACCCATGGTTGGCCTATATGTACTCCAAAAACTCTCTTTGTGGGACAAGTGGAATGGAAAAGATCATTTTGGGCCAACAGCAAGTACAGATGTATCCTTGATTACAACTCTGATCATGATTTGAGTTACAAGGATATAAATAAACCATCAACCCAATCCAGCATAAATTAACATACTCTGGGCAACTGCATGATAGTACAACTATACAGATACTTATTAAATTATTAGTCAATGGGAACTTCAACTTCCATCTTGAGCTCGGAATTGCCAAGAATCTGAAAAGGAACACCAAGTTTGTCAGGCAAAAAAAAAATGATGCTTCCTTCCAACTGAAATAATGTAATACAGATGTGTAGTGCATACATTGATGAGCCATAACTTTATAAGTGAATACTACCGAATTTCCATGGCATGCCTAAACAATGATACGAGTTTACAACATAAATAACTACTTCATATATTTCAGAATATAACAGGGCAAGTATATTCTTCTTCTGTAGTAGCCTTGTGATATGGTCATGCTTGACAGTTTCAATTGTTTGATGTACTGCAAAACAATGGAATAATGTGCAATTGTGCGTGCATGTGCTGTGAATATCTGACTAATATAAGCTAATGGACAATAGCAGGTGGCAGATGATAGAACGACACTATGCCTAAATCTGGTTATAAAGATATTTGCAAACAGCAGATGCCATAATAGAAACATTTCATGCATGGACTCAACAGTATGCAAGCAGCAGGAAATAGATCAGATGAGTTGAGTTGAATCTTGTCTGCAAAATGTACATTTGAGGAAACAACTCTCACTTGTTCACAAACAGTGCATGTATTTTACATTGTAAACTGTCAACATTGAGATCCTTATTCAAAAAAATTCTGAAGCCTCTTAATGCTTTAATATGTACTATGTAGACTATTATGCTGATTTTTTTATAGCTTTACAAAAAGAGCTGTTCCACAGAAATGCCGCTCCTTCAAAATAACAGATATGACATATCATGTACTCTGATACTTTGCCAAGTTGCTATAACACTTGGAGTTAAGGATGCCTCAGTGTAAGGAAATAGTATCACACTTAGATTTCAATTTTGAACTGCCATCAACTTATGAGCATAATATTAGTTAAATCGATCAAACTGATAGACAGATATAGTACCCTCTGATATGCAGAAAGTAATTTTTTGATACCCGAAGTAGATTCCGAGTGTTGATTACTTTTATGACTGAGTAAATTTAGGTGCTAAAGGAGGAAGACATTACCTTCATAAAGTCTGGGAGAGTGAAATGTGAATCTTTTGTGTAGCCAGCTTCTTCTAACACATGAGTCAAGACTTTCTGTAATGCACAAGATGTGTTTTCACATAAGTATATGCAGAAAAGACTACAGAGCGTTAAATAGGTAGAACAATAAAGCATTTTCTAAAGCTACTTTGAGCCAAAGTAATAAATCATAACAACTACGGGATACTACATAACCTGCCACATGGTGCCAATTATGAATGATAAAACAGCTAACTGTTTGGTAGGTTCAACAGAGCCTTTTCCTGGGGAAGAAAGACAAAGATAATTTGCAGATGAACTCCATGTAAGTGGCATTATGTTTTGGTAAGATAACTTCTCAGATGAAACTATCTAGCAGTTCATAGCAATGCAAGAAGTTCACCTGACAATGACATGACTAAAAAGTAGACAACAGCATAAGAATGCTACTTTTTCACACAATCTAGAGTTCATATGGACATGTCCAAAGGTTATGACTCCTTAACCGCCAGCTAAAAGCAGCATGTGAAAAACATGTGACATATCCAGTCATTCAAGCAGTGCGTGGAATCAAGTCAAGATTATTAATTATTTTGCTGTAATGATCCAGACATTTTCTGCTATAACGTGTGATAACACAAGGAGGCACCCGAAATCCAAAGCACAAACCTGTCTCTGTTGCTCTGTCATAAATGAACCCGTCAGATCTCGCAAGATGCTCAACATGTCATCAAATGCAACCTTCCCATTGCAATCAGTGTCATAGACCCTGAAAATAACTATAGAAAGAAAACTGCATAATCAGACATAGAACAGATTTGAGAGAACATCCAAACTAATGAAGAATTTAATAATCTGATACCAACATTCCATCTTTTGCTGCAGGCTTGTGCGGGGGCTAAACGCTGACAAAAACGCCACAAACTCCTTGAAGTTGAGCCCATCCAGCATCCTCAGGAGCCTCTGATAGAAACAACGCATCCATCAATTGCAATTTATCAGGGAACAACACCTCCTTGATCACACAATTCACTTCTACCATCCATAACCTTAATGTAGCATGGTTCAAAGCCACTAGCATACTCCGAAAAACCAAGGATATTGTTGAAATGGAGGAGTGGTTAGTGACTCGGGGGAGCGCACCTGAGAGAGGGGATTGACGGCGAACTCGGGGACGGACATGAACTCGTCCGCGGAGACGAAGCCGCCGCCGTTGCGGTCGAGCTGGCAGAAGCGGTGGTACAGGGACACGATCTCCGGCTGCGAGACTAGCGCCCATCGCCGCGAAGCATCAGATTAGATCAGACCAGACCGGATCGGAGAAGGGGATTAGGGCGTCAGAGCTAGCGACTCACATGCGTGGTTGCAGTGGTCCTGGACCTCCTCGATGTCGTACTGGGTGAGCATGGAGGAGGTGCTCCCCATCTCGGCCGGACCCCCGCGGACGGCGGCGGCGGGGAACAGGGGGAGTAGGAGATCGCCGGAGCCGGATGAGACGATGGTGACCGGTCGGGGAATTCTCGTGGCTGGATTCCGATCTGGTGGGCGTGACGGAAGAAATGGAATTAACGGCGTTATTGGGCTTGGGCCGATACCGCGGCCGGTTCAAATTGGTTTGGAGGGAGGATGTTGTGGACGAGTTAGTTGCCATCATTATGGCCTGGGAGCCCAGCCGCAGTAAGGTATTCTGAGGCCCATACACCATGTTCTGAGAAAAACGGGCCTTTTTTGTCCTTTACATCGCGTCGCTTGGATTTGGTGCTTTGTCAAGGTGAAAAAAAGATTAAAAAAAAGAAAGTGACCACTGGAGAATTTTGTGCGTCTAGTTGCTATTCCAGCTTCAACACCGCTAGATCCAAATCTAATTGACACCGCGAATCCAATGGTAAAGATAAATCCCACCCCACCCCCCGTTGTTTGATTACAAAAATGGTTCCAGTTTTTAATTTCTCGATATTTCTGTTCTTTTCTATTTGCAGTAACAAAAGGAGACATGCATGCACATTACTTAGTGTGCTCCTATCACCTGCAAATTTTACTACTGAAATCAACCACTTATGAAGGTAGACAACAGAACTGACTTTTGATTAGGCCTGCACACATAAGTATACCATCTCACTTTCTAGGTGTTTATCAACTGTTCTTGGCATTGAGATGGTTAGATAGTAACACCGGGAGTAACTTGCTGGATGCAATTTTGGCGTGTGCACCAAAAAAATTGTTCATTTGTCTTAAAAGTGAAACTTGTTAACTTGTTCTTTTGCCAACTAGAACTATATCATCGCAGCAGATGTCGGAATATCATCTCCACTGCTAGCAACATCGCTGGCACGTACTACCTCCGTTTCAAATTGTTGGTCGTTTTAGTTTTTCTAAATTTATGGATATTATTATGCATAATATCTATGTACCTGAAAAACCAAAACGACCTACAATTTAAAACGGAGGGAGTACAATACAAGGGACATGCTCATGCTGTGTATTCAATTTTCAGATGTTCCACGTGGTCCGTGTGTGTCTGTGTAGGGGGTGTTTGGATACCAATAGCTAAATTTTAGCCCTGTCACGTCGGATGTTCGGATGGTAATTAGGAGGATTAAACATGAGCTAATTACAAAACTAATAGCAGAACCCCTAGGCTAAATCACGAGACGAATCTATTAAGCCTAATTAATCCATCATTAGCGAATGGTTACTGTAGCACCACATTGTCAAATTATGAACTAATTAGGCTTAATAGATTCGTCTCACGATTTAGCCTAGGGGTTGTGCAATTAGTTTTGTAATTAGACTACATTTAATACTCCTAATTAGTGTCCAAACATACGATGTGACAGGGGCTAAAATTTAGCCCCTATCTTCCAAACACCCCTTAAGCTTGGAGAATTGGTTGTGTTTCACACAGGTTCACTTGTCTGGGGCGATACTGATTTATTATCTGACTCGCAGACGTTTAGCTCACTCATCAGCCCACCATTTACGACGATAGTATATTGAATGGACACGTAGCGTGTATTCATTATATTGATGTTCATAACTTTTTACTTGACTGGCGAATATGAGATGCATAAGTGCACGTGAATCTATAATTTCATATTGAGCCTTGAAAAAGGAAGCTCAGCACGACAATCAGCAAACTGCACTATATATGCATTGCCCAATATCGGCATTGCCCAATTTCATTCTCACTACCTGCGCATGACTTGCTTTTGCTTTGTCACAAAGACACAACATCGGCATTTGCTGCGAGGACTGCCGGCCAAAACAACTTGGAGGCACAAAGTGACGAAGGAACCAAACAAAATGCCGAGTAAAGGCACATATCACTAATTCAGTGTACCACTATTTCAAAAGTTTACAGAGCACATATGTGCATGCTAATATATTAACAATCTCATAGAACTACCAAGGACACTCAGAGGCTGCTACTGGCCTACTGTGGTACGGAGGAGAGATGAGCTCGTGTTCATGGCGACGTGATTCTGTGAAGATTTGACTCACTCAAGTGTTCCAAAGGTTAACAATTTGATTCCCCAATCTTATATGTTTAGGGTGGTGCATTTCTTACTTTAGATATAGAGAAATTTATGGTGTTTTGGATTGTAGAGAATTTTAGCTAGGAATATTTTGATTCATATATACATCCATTAGAGCTCTAGTTCTCACGGCAGTTTGTATGTATATAGATGTTGATTAGTTGATGAACTTGATCAAAATGAGGTTGTGACCAGGGACGGTTTTGGGCCTAGGGCCGTGGCCCTAGGCGTGACCCAAATCACCCCTTATACAGTCTACAAATTTTCATGGCCCAGCTGGTATTCCTGTGAAGTGGCCCTCCTAGGCATGACCCATCAGCGAAGGCCTTTTGCTCCGTCCGTGGCTAACCCACCAGTCGCCCGCCGGCTGCTAAAATGCATCGTGAGAACGAGGAGGAAAGGAATCGGCGATACCGCGTGACGACGTCTCCCGTTTGACCATTTCGCCTCGCGTCCTGACTCCGCCGAGTTCCCAAACCGTTCCCCTCACCCTCTCACCCATCGACAATGGCGGCGGCATGCAGCCGGCAGCCATCTCCTGGCTCCCGGAGACGGCAAGGCCGGACCGCCGGAGGGTACACGCCGACAGCTAGGAGTGGGGCCTGGTTGCCTAGAGACCGGACTTCCGGACGGGCGGCGGCACGGCGCTGGGCACAGGTGCGGGGCTGTCCAGAAAGCCTGCAAGGATTTCCACACTGTTGTGTTTCACCTCTTGCACGCCTAGTATGCTAGGAATTTTTGCATTGTTTCTTCAATTCTTTGCATCTCTATAGACTAGGGGGTGTTTGGCAGCACTCCACTCCAGCAAAAACAGCTTCACTCCACCAACTCCACAAAATTCCTTGTCAAACACGTCCAGCTCCACCAACTCCGGCTCCAGAAAAAAAGGTGGAGTTTAGGCCAGATCCACATTTTTTTGAGCACCTGAGGTGCTCAAAAACACTAATTTCAGACCTCCTCGTGGAGTTGTGGGGTAATTACCCACCATGCTACTGATTACACAGGATACCGGTTCGCGAAACACGAAAAAAACACTCTCCGTTGCCCCCACGGCCACGCCTTGGAGCTCCGGAATGCAATGACGGCGACGGCCCCGAGGGGCGCGTCCCTAGCCCGCGAAGCTCCGGGACAAGGCGGAGGAAGGTACGCCACCGCGAACTGACACGTGGCCCTGGAACTCAGGCGAGTTGCGCCACTCGGGCCGCCCAGCCCTGCGGCTTGGGGCCTACCGCACCACCGCCCTCGTTCCGCAAATCGCAGCTCGAGGCTTGCCGAAGGGAAGGGAGAGAGAGAAGGGAAGGAAGAGAGGGAAGGCAGAGTGCCGGTGGCGCGACGAACGGGGTAAGGTCGGGCAGTGTAGAGTCGGGGGAGCGTGGCCGTGTCTACTACGGCGTCAGCCGTCGTGGAGTTCAAGCTCGGCGACCCCAACTGCTTTTGCGGCTGCTCCGGCAGTACCTATCGTGGAGGCCACCACCCCAATCGCATCCCGCTGCCACCGATTGAGGTCCACGAGCCCCCGTTGACCTCCTTCCCATCACGGCGTAGCAGGGTGGTGGAGGAGGACGAGCGCCCCGATCCACCACCACCGGGGACCTGGGAGGACGAGCGCTCTCCTCCTCAGCCGCCGAGGCCCCAAGAGGACGAGCGCTGCTGTCGGGGGTCGAGCTTGAGCACCCTCGGCCACCGCCGCTGGGGCCCCGAGAGGACGAGTGTTGGGCGGAGCTATGGCACAGCTCCTCCACGACCCGTGCCCCTCCCCTCCCCAAGCACAAATCTGGCAGGCTCTACGGCCAGCGCCGCCCCAGCCATGGAGCAGAGGAGACTCGCCGGGAGAGAGAATGAGAGAGAGGTGATGAAGAGAGACAAGGTAGAGAGGAGATGGTGGAGCTGACAGTTTGCTGGCCGGGACGCGCCGCCACCGCATGCTGCACCGAGCCCCGCCACCGCGCCGACGACCACTGTCGCTCACCGTGCCAGTCCGTGATGAAGAGTGGTGGAGCTGAAGTTGGTCTATGTTGGTAAAGGAGAGAGGAGAGAAATAAAAGGAGACTCACACGCGGGTCCCATTTTTCAAGGGTATAATAGACTTTTCACAATAAGACATCCTATTTTGGAGCTGGATCCGTACTTCTTGCCAAACATGTGGACAACTCCAATATTTTTCTGAAATTGGTAGAGTGGAGCTGAGGTGAAGTGGAGTTGGTGGAGTGGAGCTAAAAAAATTTGGAGTGGAATGTTGCCAAACACCCCCTGTGTAGACTCCAAGTCAATTGTTCTAAAACTTGACTTAATCTCCAGCCGAAGTTTTTATGCTGTAAAATTTCCTTTCAATTTCCAGAATGAAATAATAGGCAGAATTCTTAACTGCATAAATACTGGAGCAAAGTTCAAATAACGGTGACATCAAAACGAGATTAGTTCTTAACTTCTTATGTACTTTAATCTGTATTCTTTTCATTGGTTAATCAGTATTCTTTTCATTGTCGTTTCAAAAAAAAGTATTCTTTTCATTGTGATTTTCAAACGAACATAAAAAGTGCCAAATTTCCAGCCTAGTGGAAACAATTATGCACATTCAAATAAAAAAAGTAGACTCAACTTCTAGTTCCCCGGCTACCCATCGAATGCATTGCTAGTACACAATTTAAGAGAGGTATCGTTTGCTTATGTGAACTATCGGTACGTGGGCCCGATATGGGTTGTTTAGGCACTTAGATAGTAGCCCTAGGCGTGGCAATTCACCAGCTCCGCCACTGGTTGTGACCGTGTACGTGTATATTAGCCCTTTAACTTTCCTTGTAATTTTTAAATGAATAAGTGACTGCACTTTGTGTGAGCTAGTGATCGTGTATGTGTTCGTTCAAATTTATTTAATCTTTCCATCAATTTCTCTTGGTAACCAAAATTTATTCCAGGCAGGAAACTATTGAGTTAGCTTGACCTCGGGTGAGGAATGGATGGTTACCACCGTAGCTAAAATCCCCTTGTTGTGAGCAGGACATGGAGTAGCAGTAGTAAATGTGCATCCTACATGGTTATATCTACGTATGCAGTCATACAGTCATATTACTCCATCCATTTTAAAATGTAGGTCGTTTTAGTTTTTCTAAATATATATATATATATTATATTTTGCTATGTAACTGGACATAACCCTATATTTAGGTGCATAGTAAAATCTATGTATCTACAAAAGCTAAAACAACCTATATTTTAGAACGGACCTATATTTTAGAACGGGGCGAGTAGTCTCGATAGCTCAGAACTAGACATGTGACCATTCGAACTTTCACCTGCATCATTACCAGTTTTTTTCTCACTTGTGGACAACTTGCACGGTTATCATCTAATTCAATTAATATGGTCGCTTGGTCAGGTACACAAAGAGTTGGCAGAGGGTTAATAATGTAGCTTATACAAAGAACCCAATTGATTCTTATACAAGAACCCGAAGAATGTCAAGAAGTTGTCATCTAAATTTCTCTTTGGTTGGTGTCATGTGACTTGTTTTGGCCAGTGTTGGTTGCTGGCTGACTATTTGGACATGTATGTGAATATGTTTATTTGGCGTGATTCGGTCATTGATGTATGTGAACCTGTTTATTTTGCATATCAGGATTTGATCTTTAATGGAAACATTTTGATTTGGCCTGACATGGGCTGTTAATTGGGTTACAATCTTTGGGCAGTATGACTGGCTGTACGGGTTTGTTAGCTGGGCAAAATGTTTGGGCCTATATGGGCCGTTGAAATAGTCTTGGTCCACTCATAATTTGTTACAAATGCGAATGGATAAAATACAATTAGGCTGAAAATGTCTTAGCAAACATTATTTAGCTGCCTCCTTTTCCTTAGGAGAAATAAATCTGAAACAATGTGGGCCCACTAAAACAAAATAAAAGTGAGTAAATGTTTTCCAGCTTATTAATGCACCCTGGATCACCACTGTTTATTAGCCTGTTTTGCGCAACTTGGAGAAATAAGTGGGCATTGCCAGTCGTGAGCTGTATGCTGGACATCTTGTCTTGCTGGCCCATGGAGGAGAAGGGTGGAGGACTTGTGACATATTAGCCTATGAGTGGCCATGGGTATGGTGCTGGATGGATGTGGCGGAGACAATGGGAAAGAACGGAGGGCAGATCAAGGTAGGTTGGCGAGCTTCCCTATTGACTATGAGGCAGAGCGCACGTGGGTGTCGTGCTTTTAGCGGGAGAGATTTGATCCAAACCATAAATTTTAGATATAAAGGCCCAAATTTTGGGTGTTACGAGAGGGGCAAAAACCTATCTGTTTCTTATGCTTTATTTCCATTAGATTTTTTACATGTATATTTGAGTATTGTGTAATGATATTTATATTTCAGTGGGTCCGTATGCGGTACCATGACCATCATGTCCTGTCATATTTTTTTCTATATATATGGTTGAGTATATTTTTTTTATGTTATCAATTTTGTGCCATATTATGGTGACATATTGCATGTTTCTCATTGAGTTTTGTATGTTGATGACCAGCAATAGGTCGTTCTCTGCTTTTGGAGGCGCGAAATACTTCCAGCACTGCTGTCAACTCCACATCATTTGATGAGAGCAAGATCTACATAGTACTTTGTTTTCATGGGAGATGCAACTATTTTGGCCATGGCTTTCGGGATTGCTACTGCTGTGGGGATGGTTATCCGAAAGAGAACTGTCACGAGACTACAGAAGAATGTAACGCCAAGTGCCCCAAATGCTGCAGCCATCCTACGTCGTCCCGACCACTGTCCATTCAACAACAAACACTACCTTATTATATACTTAAAAGTCTTGTGATTCAATCACCAATATCGATCCAAATAATATACTTATGCAAATGATACATGATCAGTACTTTCCTATGCACACAACATTTGATCCTTTGGGAATTTATACTCTGTGTTTTCATTTATTGCTCTGCCCGGGTCTTAATCATGCCTTTTTTTTGTTTCGATTATTCTCATGGTAACATTTCTTGTGTTCGTTACTGTGAGAGTATACATTTTTATTTCCGCTGGCCAAGAATCGCCATTTACAACGCATGCGGCTTGCGGTACACCATCGCCATGTCAGTCGACCCAGCAGCGAAAGAGAGCCCTGCTAGTGAGCGTTCAATGAAAGAGTGCCCTTCAGGATTTCCTACATTCGTCTTTAGAAAAAAAACCGTGGCCCCCTTTTTCTCCTTTTTATTTGTGTGTAAAATTATTTTGAAAAGGTTGCGTGCAGGGACGGAGCTACAGGGTGGTTCGGGTGGGCCATGGGCCATCCTAGAAATTTGGCCCAAGCCTATTACCCCCATTCAGATCCATAAAAAATAAACACCACCGCTTGCGTTCCTTTATTATTTTGCGTTGGCACGTGCCTTCAGCACCTTCCCGCCAGCACAACTCGGCCTTGGGAAGACGGAGCATCGGAAGCTCGGACCTTGGGAAGTTGTACCACCCTAGGATGAACTTCTAGCTACGGCACCGGTTGCGTGACAACACTTTGAAAAAAAACTGTGAGGACAACTTTTCCAAAAAAGTTATTTCTATTCTTTTTGATAATTCTATAGAAAAAATATTCAAATCAAAGACCTTGTTCCGCGCCAAAGGTGAGGAAAAGCCTGGAACTCCTGCTGCTCTTCTCAATCCCCCTAACAGCAGGTTGAATCTCACAATGATGAGATCCAGAGTAGCGTACACTAGAACTCAGTGATACGAGAATGGTGCGAGTCAGGCAGGCGGCCGGGATCCATGCCTAGCGGTCTGGAAGGGAGCACGGTAGCCCTGACTAGCTCTTCGTTAACCTGGTGGCCGGTTGTGTGCCTATGTGCCGACCCGATCTTGCTTGCAGCTTGCTCCTTGTGCAACCGAACTTTGCATCGGATCCTGTTGCTTACCGCGACAGTGTCCTCTATCATTGTCCTCACCTAGGCACTTGACAGCAAATGCCACGATTTCATGGGAAGAACACAACATGGTCGGAACATACCTGAACAACAGCCTCCTAAGCGCGTCTCCAATGGTCAAGCTTAGAGCTAGCTCAATCAATTTTTTACTAGTTAAACAGTGCAATAAGTATGAGACTAGTGTGGAGTGAAGAGCTAGTCTCACTTACTTTTCGATGCAACTTTCTCTCACAACACGATTTTCAAAGCTGCCATATATATAGAACCTACATCAACTATGAGCTAAGACGCCCTAAGCATATCCTAGAATACTTACGCACAACCAAAGGCTCCCTTGATGATGCAGGCAGCGAACCCTTCCCCAGTACCTCCTATGATTGAAGAAGCCGTTTTGACATGATATGCACTCTAAAAAAACCCATTAAAGTACCGATTCCAAAATCAATTTAGTCTCGGTTTTGGAAACAGTACAATAAAATCTAAACCCTAAACCTATAGTAAAAGCGAGACTAAAACCTCATCTTTTAGTATCGGTATAAAAAGGGCGGCCCCCACACTAGGCATGCATGTGGCCCCTAGTGTCTTTTTGAAGCAACTTCCGAAAAGGGTAGGGAGTTCCCGCTATTCACTACAGAGAGAATAGCTAAGATATAGACTGCTATTCACTGTATATTCATCGTTGAGATTGTCGAGCTTACGATATAGGGCCTATTTAGGAAGGGGGTGTTAAAGTTTAACACCCCCTTTTAACACCTTTTTAACACCTTGGCTCCCAAACAGGTGTGTTAAAAGAGTGCTGTTAAAATTTAACACCTCTCTTTTCATAAACATATGGAGGAGGTGTTAAAATGTGCCAAAGGTATTAAAAGTGGTCCCCCTCCCCACTTATTCCCTGGTTGCCCCCCCTCTCTCTCCTCCTCTCTCTCTCCTACCGCCGCCAGCGCGTCCTCCCTCCCGCTGTGCGCCTGTGCCCGCCGCCGACGGTCCGCCCGTCGCGCGCCGCCGCTGTGCTCGCCACCGCCGGTCCGCGCCGCCCCTGCGCGGGCGGTGGGCGGCAGCCTCGCGCGGGCGGCGGGCAGCGGGTTGTCGCAGGCGGCGCGGGCGGCGGCCGACGGGCGGCGGGTTGTCGCGGGCGCGGGCGAGGCCGCCTGCCTCGATCTGCACGAGCTGGTCGAGGAGGCGCCGGCAGGGGAGCGGCGGAGCACGATTACGGGGTTAAAGGGCGAGGCGCGGGAGTCGACGCCGGCGCCTCTCGAGGCTCCTCCGCGGCGGGCGCGCACTCCTGCTCTTTCGACGAGGCCGCTTCGGTGGTGTGGGGACCGGCGGGTGGCGCGGTGGTGGCGGTGGGGGCTCAAGCGGGCGTGGTCGCTGGCGCCGCGGTAGGGGACGCCGGCGGCGGGGCGGGGCTGGAGGCGGCAGGCGCAGGGAGGGGCCAACGGTGCGGCCGGCAGTGCTGGCGCGGGCGTGGCGTGGACCAAGCAGGGGGAGAAGGACCGGCCGGGCGCGGCGTGGACTGAGTAGGGGGAGGCAATGGCGCTGGGGGCTGGCCAGGAAAGGAGGAAGAAGGAAGGAGGAGGAAGGAGAATAAGGAAGAAGGAGTAGGAGCAGTCCCTGGTGGTGTGCCTCGCGGAGTCCCCGGCGCCGCTGCTTCTCGGCGTCCCCGACGGCGAGGGATGGGTGGTGGGGTGGCGATTTTTGCAAATTAGGCAAAGCTAGAGGGGTATTTGGCTGCCATTGAGAGGAGTAATGAGGGGTAAAGTTATCAATTATAACCTAAGGTGTTAAAGTTTAACAGATCATCCAAACACCTCAAGATACTAAAGTTTAACACCTTATTTGAGGGTGTTAAAGTTTAACACCCTGTTAAACTTTAACACCCCCAATACAAAAGTTTACGTTGATTGTCGAGCTGGGAAATAAAAGTACCTTTTTTATATAAAGGGGCCATATGACTATGGGCCTGTTTGGGAGCACTTCACTCCACCAACTTCAAAAATTTCGCAACCAAATATGTCTAGCTCCAGCAACTCCGGCTCTAGGAAAAACGTGGAGCAGGGGGCTAGATCCACATTTTTTATGGAGTACCTCAAGAGGTGCTCCAAAAAACCCCCTTTTCAGACCTCCTCGTGGAGTTGGTGGGTATTTACCCACCATTGCCACTGGTTACACAACTTACCCATTCGTTTCTATTTTGGTGAGACTCACACGGACTATCTTCTTCCTCGCGCCGCCCCAGCCTCCCGCGCGCCACCGCGCCGCCCCGTGCCTGGCGGACCGTGCCACCCCTTCGCCCGACGGACCTCGCCACCCCTGCGCGCCGGGCCTCGCCGCCCCCTCGCTCGGCGGACCACGCCACCCCTGCGCGCCGGGCCTCGCCGCCCCCGCCTGGCGGACCGCACCGCCCTTTCGCCTGGCGGTCCTCGCCACCCTTGCGTGCCGGGCCACGCCGCCCCCTCGCCCGGCGGACCGCACCGCCCCCTGCCTGGCGGACCGCGCCGCCCTCTCGCCCGGCGGTCCTCGCCGCCCCTGTGCGCCGGGCCACGCCGCCCCCCACTCGGCTGACCGTGCCGCCCCCTCGCCCGGTGGACTGCGCTGCCCCTGAGCGCCGGGCCTTGCCGCCCCTGCCCCCTAGCTCGACGGACCGCGCCGCCCCCTCACCCGGCGGACCTCGCCACCCCTGCGCGCTGGGCCTCGCCGCCCCCTTGCTCGGCGGACCACACTACCCCTGCGCGCCGGGCCTCGCCACCCCCGCCTGGCGGACCGCGTCACCCTCTCGCTCGGCGGTCCTCGCCGCCCCTACGCGTCGGGCCACGCCGCCCCCTGCCTTGTGGACCTCGCCGCCCCCTCGCCCGGTGGACCTCGCCACCCCCTGCCTGGCGGACCGCGCCGCCCTCTCGCCTGGCGGTCCTCGCCGCCCCTGCGTGCCGGGCCATGCCACCCCCTGCCCGGCTAACCGCGCCGCCCCCTCGCCCGGCGGACCGCGTCGCCCCTGCGCGTCGGGCCTCACCGCTCCCTGCCCCCTGGCCCGGCAGGCCGCGCTGCCTCCTGGCCCGGCGGACCGCGCTGCCCCGTGCGCGCCGGGCCTCGCCGCCCCCTCGCCTGGCAGACCGCACCGCCCCCTGCGCGCCGGGCCTGCCGGCCAGCCACTGCGCCCATGTTGAGATGGTCGGGATGGTGCTCCGGCCGGTCACCACCAAGCGTGAAGAGAGGAGAGAGAGGAAGTGGTGGGGGAGAAAAGAGAAGACAATGACACGTGGGTCGATTCACAAAGGGTAAAATAGACTATTCACAATAAGTTCCCATATTTTTGGAGCTGGAGCACTGCGATCAGCCAAACACGTACCTAAGCTTCATGCTTTTCTGGAGTTGGTGGAGTGAAGCTAGAAAAGTTTGGAGTTGGTGGAGTGGAGCTGGTTTTTTTGGAGGTGGAGTGCTCCCAAACAGACCCTATATGTCAAATAGTTCCAGCATTGAAACGTTGTGGTGAGCAGACAATGCATTCATGCGAACGAAGTTTGCTGTACTTACTATTTTGTGTTATTGGACCGTTCCAAAATTTGCTAAAAGTCTAGAATAAACTAAAACGGCATGTCACATAATTAACTTAGGGGATAGAAATGAACTAAAATGACATGTCATGTAATTAGATAGCTAATCTAAAAGTCAACATTGAGTGCCGCATGTATTCCTATCTACAACAATACTCATGCATGTATTT
>NC_028455.1:28673161-28721967 GCF_000263155.2 Setaria italica | reverse complement strand
AATTATGATGGTTTCGAAAACGCAATGAGTATCACAACCCTGCCCTTCGTGACGCCACTACCGTTTACCCCCGTGCCACGTTTTTTCTTTTCCCCGTCCCCGTTCCGTGCGGACGTGCGGCAACCGTGCGCGCTCCACTGACCACTCCATGGCTCCAACCTCTGCGGCAGCTCAGTTCTGAATTCTGATCGCCGCAGCAACACTTCTCCCGAAGCAGAGCCCCAGCAGAACAAACACCTGCAGCTTCAGGAGTTCGCCGCACGCCACTGCACGGGGCGCCCTGCGCCCACTGACCGCGGGCCGCTCGCCACGAGGAGGAGGACGACGCGGCGGCGGCGAAAGACGATCGTACGTGCCCGGCGATCCTCCGTACGTGCTGCTGCCGAGGTAAGCCTGGAGCCTTCAGCCGCTGTTACATTTTTAGATAAAGGAAAATCCGGCCTCAACCTGTTTACAGCCAATTTAAAACTCACAACTCAGCACTTAGACTGCCCACACAGTTTCAGACTCATATAAAGAGCTTAACATCACTAAATCGATACAACCGATACAAAAGACACGCTCAAAACATTAGGCTTGAAGTCTTCTTCTGTTTTTCCACCCAAAGTCATTATAGATCTCCATGACAGTGATCTCCAACTTGCGGCAACTTGCTTTTAAAGTATTTTTCTCTTCCTCTTTATATAGGAGCGCCCAACTCCTTGTCCAGCAAAAAGGAGTTAAAAATTGTATTTTTGAATACTACCTCATTTTTAGTCAATCAAATAGCCCAATAGAGAGCAGCCACTCCAACAAGTATTTTCTTTATGTTCTTCAAAGGCCATCCTCTAAGCCATGATCCCAACATATTAGAAACACTAATGGGAGGTGGAATTTCAAAGGAGATATACACAACATTCCAAATGAACCTTGTCATAAGGCAGTAAAAAAAGAGGTGTTGTATATTTTCATCCGAGTTACAAAAATAACACTTAGTGTTTCTTTCCATTTTCTTTTGACAAGGTTATCCTTTGTCGAAATGATCCCTTTTTTAATACCACAGGAACACTTTGATTTTGGATGGTACCTTTATTTTCCAAGATATACAATTTTGGGGTAACCCCTCATCTTTCATCAGGTCACTATACATTGATCTCACCGAGAACAACTTATTTTTGCCCAGATTCCAAATAAACTTATCATTTTGGTTAGTGAGAGTGCAAGTCATCCCACTCTCCACTAACTAACGCCACTTATGTAGCTTATCCCCCGTCAAAGCTCTTCTAAAAGAAATATTGAGAGGGATAGTGCCTAGCACCCTTACTATTGTTACATTTTTCTTTCTAGTAATGTTGTACAGTGATGGAAATCTTTTCATCAGAGGTTCACCTCCTACCCATACATCCTCCCAAAATCTAGCTTGGTTCCCATTTTGAATCTAAAAAAATCTTTAGACAGGAATTGGTCTTCTATTTCCATCAGTCCTGACAAACAATGAGAGTCCCCTAGTTTCTTAGTTACCTAAGTTAGTGACTTGTCACCTAAATACTTCCTTCTAAGCAATTTTTGCCACAGTCCATCCTCATTTTAAAAGTTTGAACAGCCACTTGCTCAACAAACATCTGTTCTCAAACTCTAAATTAATGATACCTAGCCCACCTATACTCTTTGGCTTACACATAATGCTCCATTTTGACAGTCTGTACTTCTTTTTGTGCTCATTACACTACCAAAAAAATTTAAATATGTAATAATCCAATTTCTTTAGCACACCCTTAGGTATTCTGAAGAAAGACATCATTAACATCGGTAAGCTTGAGAGAACCGAATTTATCAGAACTAATCTCCCCCCTACCGATAGAAGTTTGCCCTTCCAGCTACTCAATTTTTTTTCTGAAATCTTTCCTCTACTATCCCCCAATCTTTGTTTGCTATTTTGTGAGTGTTCATGGGAATACCCAGATATTTGAAAGGGAAAAAGCCTTCCTTACAACCAAAAACTTGTATATATTCCCCCACCTTTTCTTTAGCTTCCCCAAAACAAAATATCTCGCTCTTATGAAAATTAATTTTTAGACCAGATAACTTTTCAAAAGTACTTAGTACTA
This sequence comes from Setaria italica, assembly GCF_000263155.2. Taxonomy (NCBI): domain Eukaryota; kingdom Viridiplantae; phylum Streptophyta; class Magnoliopsida; order Poales; family Poaceae; genus Setaria; species Setaria italica. Next base: position 28,719,880 of record NC_028455.1, on the reverse strand, counting down.
ATTTCAAGTTCTTAGCCTGTTCCAAATCATTTTCCATAAATAGGATTGTATCATCGGCGTACTGGAGAATTGATAGCCCTCCATCCACTAAGTGAGGAACTAGTCCTTTGAACTGGTCATTATCCCTAGCTGAGCCACTATGTTAAAAAAGTTCGGAGACAATGGGTCACCTTGTCTTAATCCTTTCTTGGTTTGGAAAAAATGTCCAATGTCATCATTCACCTTTACACCCACACTGCGCCTCCCCCCCTAACAATATTTTCTATCCAGATACACCACAACGGAGAGAAACCCTTCATTCGTAGAGCTTGCTGTAAAAAGGGCCAACTCACTTTATCATACGCCTTCTCAAAGTCTAGTTTGAAAACAATCCTATTTTGTTTTTTCCTCTTGAGCTCATGTATCATTTCATGTAAAATGATTACCCCTTCCATTATGTATCTCCCTGGCAAGAATGTCGTTTGTGTTGGCTTAATAATTATATTTGCCACCATGGTGAGTCTATTAGCCAAAACCTTTGTAAAGATTTTAAAGCTCACATTTAGCATACATATCGGTCTATACTGTTGAACCATCTTAACCTCCTTTAGTTTTGGTATGAGTGTAATAATCACAAAGTTTAAAATAAAAAGAGGGAGCTGCCCCCTTTATGGAAGTCTCTGAACATGGCCATTAGGTCATCCTTTACGAGACTCCAAAAAACTTGATAGAACTCGATTGGGAAGCCATCAGGTCCTGGGGTTTTATTATGCTTCATTTGGAAAATAGCTTCTCTAATTTCCTCTTCTGTAATATTTCCAATTAGGATTTCATTCTCTATATTTGACACTTGAGGAATATCCCCGGTCATTGCCTCATTCAGAGAGAAGTTACTTGCTCTTTGGGGTCCAAATAGGCCCTTATAGTATTTTGTAATATACTTTTTAAGGTTCTCATCTCCCTCAATTATTCCTTCTTCTTGCTTAAGTCGGAAAATTCTAGTTTTCCTTCTCTTGCCATTTTTCACTAATTGAAAATACTTTGTGTTACAATCCCCTCGCAATATCTCCGTTGTCTTAGCTCATTGAAACCACTTGATTTCTTCTTCTCTGAGTAATTGGGCCAATCTATCCTTAATGCACTGTTTCAAATCTACCTCTGTTTCAAAATCTATCTCTTGTTGGTCCAGCAAGCATGTTTCAGCTTTTTTGTCCAACTCATCATTTTTTCTCATCAGCTCTTGTTTTTCCTTTTTATAAGAACCTTTCATATTTTTTGCCCACTCTCTCAGGAACTGCCTCAGCCTTCTAATCTTATTTTGCCACCTTTGCATTGGAGTGGAGCCTCTCTTCTCTCTTTTCCACACCTCCGAAACTATATCGAAAAAATCATCTCTTAGAAGTCGACCCAGTTCAAATTTAAACAAAGGCTGCTCTTTAGCTTGACTTTCTTCACTAGTGTTCAAGAGAAGAAGAGTGTGATCCGAGATCTCCCTAGTCAATGCATCAACCATGGCTAAAGGATATTTTTGTTCCCACTCCGTGCTAACTAGCACTCTGTCAAGTCTTTCATAAGTTAGCTTTACTAAAGAGTTAGCCCACGTTTACTTTCGTCCTGACATCACGCTTTCCCTTAGGTTCTAGCCATCTATAATGGCATTGAAAAGAAAGGGCCACCTGTTATCATACCTCACATTATTTTTTTCACTTGAATTCTTGATAATATTGAAATCTCCTCCAAGGACAATGGGAAGATTTTCTTTACTGCACACATGGACTAACTCTATTAGGAACACCTCTTTAAACTCAGGTTGTGCTACCCCATAGATAGTCACCAACACCCATTTGAAATTATCTTTCTTATTTCTCAACCGAAACTTAACATAGAAATCTCCTTCTTCAATTCCAATATCTATAGCATCTAGGTCCACTCCTAAAAGAATACCACTTGATCGGCCATGGGGTTCAATCCAATGCCAAATAAAATTCTACCCCCGCAGAAATTATTCAGCGTTGATTGGGCAAAATCTTTCTTTCCTATTTCCAATAGACCCACAAACTCTAGGTTTTGCTCCTTGACAGTATCGGAAATAAATTTTGATTTAGCCAAGTCACTAAGACCTCTGCTATTCAAAAAATTCCTTTCATTTGGAAACCTCTTTAATTTTCTTGGATAGAGCCACCTTACAAGCCTTTCATTTTCGCGACTTAGCACTAGACTTGTAACTACTTGATGCAGCCTTGACATCACTACTTGGGTGATAGCTGTCATCGTCAAAAACCTCTTCTAGCAGCTCCCCACACAAATGTTTCACTGCCTCATTCTCTAACTGTTCTAAGCTCTCTTCCTCGCTTTCACTACCCTAGGAAACCTCACTAAGGTTATCTGAATTTTGTTCAAATGGATGACAATTTTTTGTTGCCATAAGGTCCATTATGACATCTAATTTTTCAATATCATCAGACCCAAAACAGATCCCTAATTGCTCAATATTTAAAACTGCACCTTTTGCAAGTAAACAAAATAAGGAATTGTGTAAAAGGTTACCTTCCCCAATCTCCAAATTCTTCGCTGCAGCCCTCCTCTTAGCCTTTGATAAAGTGTGCTATCAACTGAGTTCACCAATCTTGGGCTTGACCTTGTAGGTGACAGAATTGCTTCTGAAATAGCTGCTGCCTTCCGAATATCTATTCTCAACAATGAGGTCCCGTTAGCACTATTCTAATTTTCCTCATATTGCTTTCTCTCCTAACTTTGTTTTCCTTCTTCCAATATTTCCTCCTCATCTTCTACCATTACCTTGTCCACAGCCATCTCTAGAGTTTTGCCAACAGCCAGATCAAGAATTTCTTCTACCTTTTCTTTCATAAAAAGTCTGAACTCTTCCTTGCTCATCTTCTGTATGTTCTCTTTGACTATCTCCGTATCCTCCATGTCTTGATCAATTCTTTCCTCTGATTACTTACTGCCCTTCAATCTCCTCATTTCTCAACAAAAGCTTGGATCTTCATGAAGTGGTTCCTCCTCCTGCCCTTCCCTGCCTCCTTCTGCATCTGCATCCCCCGACCATTCAATCACTGCCTCGTCTCCATTCTCATCCATCTCCAATCTTTCTACTTCAAAATCTAGTTCAAAGTAGTGATCCCCTATCACCACATTCAAGTGAGAGGGAATAAGGTTAAGGATTGCTACAAAAACTCTCCCAAAATCACTCTTCCTTGTTGTTTCCATGTCCACTGTTTGAGTTGAACGAAGCATAGAGCCTACTGCCCAAAGTTCCAGAAATTCTCTTAGATATTTCCTTATTCCATACACTTTTATCCAAACTTTAGGTGATAAAAATCCCTCCTTCTCGTGCTAGACCTAAACTTCAATCTTGTCCCCTCGAGCACCGCCGCATCCTTCACATTAACATCCCCCCTCCCAAAAGCTATTGCCCGCTGTAGCTCAATCTTTGAGGGGAACTTTGTAGTGAAGGAGTTGTTCTCCATCTCTACTAATTCCCACTTCCACTTTCTAGGGTATAACCTCTGAAGTTGGGACACCACATATTCTTTGCTCAGCTGTCCACCTTCCACCATGATCAATGCCATCTTCGAGTTCTTTCTTGCCCTAGGCAATGGAGGATGTGGTATATGATAAAAACCCAACCCATGCACTGCGTACCTAACTGCATGTGCCATTGGTCGAGGTTGTTTGAGAATTGACATTTGTGATTCACATGCTCATTGCTATCACAAATCACACAGTACACCTTCGTCGTGCACCTAGCAGTGAAATGCCCCTTCCTTGTGCACCTCGAGCATTTTAACCCTGACCTTGATTCCTCGACCTCCTCTTCCCCTTCATCCGTAGCTTCCTCCATCCTCATGTCAGGATCAACTTGATCACCACCACCTTTCCCACACTCACTGTCTCTTCCTGCTACTCTTTCTTTAAACTGAGATCCCATCCCTTTCTTCATTCCTGTCTTCCCTCCTTCAGTGTTCCCCTCCAGGCCTCCACCCTACACCTTCATCTATTCATACTTGTTGTTCCCATCTCCCACTTGCCTGTATCTTTCATCCGGCATGCTAGACCCACGAGACCCACATCTACCGCCGTACCCTGCACATGGTCAACCACGCCCCAAGCCTCCGCCACCATAGCCTCTAGCAAAAGATGTCGGCGTCCATCTTTCATCTCCGAAGAAGCCACCCCCTCCAAACCTCTCTTCCCTCCTGTCACCTTGTCCAGCACCTTGACCTTCACGTCCGGCCATGAACCGCCCGTGGGGCATCATGCGACCATTACGGTCACCATGCACATCGCCCCCGGCCCATCCCCCATCGGCGCGCCTCATCTCCTTGTCTTCTCACCTTCTTAGCGCAACCGCAGCTTCAGCACTTGAGTCGCACAGGAACCCCAGGCAGCAAGTATTTGAAAGGACGTCGGGTTAACAGACCTGCCGGTCTTCCGGCTCTATTAAAGAGCACCCCTAATCCTTTAGCACAGCAAAAGACTCCATGGGCCCCAACCTACACTGAGTTGGCCTACAACTTTGGCCCATTAAGCTGAATCGGTACTGGACTTTGAATTTCAAAATCTGAATCTGAGCTCGTCGTCCTCCCCGACAGCGGTGACGGTGATGGCTGCCGGCGCCCACTGGAGACAATCAATGTTTGACAGTCGTACCTTCCCTCCTGCCCTCTTAGCTAAATGAGCATCAGTCACCCATATGTCACGTAGTGACATAACTAGGGAGGATCTCACAGGCGGCAAAGGACCTTTCCATGATTTGCTCTTCTTCGTGCGCCGGTCAGCAACAGTGTCGACCACCCGTCGCGCCAGCATTCTCAGCTGCTTGACATGCTCCTTTGCACAATCGGCCGAGCCAAAAGCAGGAGACACGACATTCATAGCCAAAGCTTCCACCTGCTTAAGTTCATTGATCGAGAAACCTGCAAGAAGAGCATCTCTAAGAAACTTACCATCGCCACCCGAGTCCGGCGACCCTTCACCTTCGACTTGGACTTCCTCATCAGAAAGCACCCAGAACCGAGAACCTCCACCTACCCACTTCACCCATGTCTCAGATTGCGAGAGCAAGATAGGGTGGAGCGTCAACGTGGAAGGTCGAAGCTTGTCAATGAGCTCGACGGAGAGGGTGAAAACACCTCCGTCGCCACGCCCACCGTGGGTGGAGAGGCCGGTAGCTCCTCGTCGACTCCTGGATGGCGCGGGCGGAACACAAGTGTAAGCCTACGCCACCGACAAGAACCCATCAGTCCCGACTGGACCCCTCCGTGCCTTGAACAGGTGCAAGCACAGCTATCCAGCCACGGTTACATAGGCCACTTCCTCTCGCTTCTCACATGTTTGATTGGCTCACGTCGTCGAGTTCCTCCGGTGTGGATTCCACTCGCGTACGTCCTTGGGGAATTCAAACCTGCTTCTTGTTAGGATCGGGCCAGGATTGGGAGAATTTCGGAATTATTTGAGGGAGGTGTTGTAATGGCGTTTGGACGCCTTGTGTCCAATGGCACCGACTCCATGTGCTCTTGTCGGCATTGCACTTGCACCATTGAAAAATCCGAAGGAACCCCATCGATGGATCCTCTCGCTGCCTTTGGAAACTGTCCAGATGTATCTATTATCTTAATACAATAGTATTAAAAGAAGGCACCACATTTGCCGAGAGGATCTAAAAATTCCCATGTTAATCAAAAAAGAGAAGAATATGTACCGTTAGATTTAATGAAGATCTAGCTGCATAGATTATACCAAAGGGTTCATATATGAGAGTCATACAGCTGTCGTATATTAGAGTGCATGCACCTTACCAAAAGTATGCACAAAAGATGCTACCTATATATAATGTATAATGTATAATATGGACTCCGCAGCATACGAAGCCCAAGGCAGCATGCGCAATTAGTATTTTTCATTCACGTTGACTACCAACTTAACTCTATTATATCACGCCTACTACCAAAGTAATAGATCGCGATGCTCTTTTTGTTGTTTCCATGAAGTTTCCATGAGACAACATGAGACACGGTTCATCGGCATGATCGGTGCTCGCAGATGAGGCTGAGACGAATCATGAAAAAAAATACCTAAATAAGTTAATACAATGAACAAATATATAAATAGAAATTAGACAACGTGAGACACGGTTCATCGGCATGGTCGGTGCTCGCAGATGAGGCTGAGACGAATCATGAAAAAAATACCTAAATAAGTAAGTTAAAATACCATGAACAAATATATGAATAGAAATCAGAAAATTAGAAACATTAATTTATTTTCACATGGTTTCAAAAAAAACACCTAAATAAAGAATGGATGTAAAATGGATACGTACAATTTCGACAAGCGGTCCTGTTTGGATACAGGGGTTAAACTTTAGTTGGCTAAAAATTAGCCCCTAGTGATCCAAATAGTGGGGTTAAAGGTGAGCTCCAACCTCTCAATTAAACTTTAGTTTATTAGCCCTCCAAACCCAGCTAACAGGGGCTAATTTTAGACATGAATGGTAAAAGATAAAAAATACCCTCCCACTAAAATCTTACTATTTTTTCTCCTACATCCCTAAGAATAGAATTGACTTTTACTAATAAATGGGCTAAAAAATAGTCCTGACTCCAAACAAGATGAGGCTAATTTTAGTTAACTAAACTTTTAGTCAAAACTAAACTTTAGTTTTAGTCCATCCAAATAGGCAGTATTGTCATCTTCTTCACCCTCCATCATGTCTAAAAATTGTTATGCTAATTGGTGAAAAGGAGAATAATCAGCATTGCCTATCTATGTGGGGCCGAATCACAAGGGTTAACATATTCATGAAAGCATTTAGTACGTAGGACTAACAATGAAGACATGTTAGATAGTTTATTTATAGCAGGTACAAAACAAATACGACAATTATGCAGCTCATATGGGGATTTTGGTTGATTATAATGGCATTCCATATAAACATACAATGGAGAGATGCATTTGATGAGATGAAGGATATCGTCCTCGATAATTGATTAGGCTAAAGGAACGAGATGACGTGATACTCAACAAATCTATTATTTGTATGGCTAGCGAGCAGTACAAGAAATCTTCTGAAAATGCATCATAAACACGTTTTTTTTTCATAAACCATGATTTACGACATTGGTGTGACGAACAGTTTGTCATTAATTAAGGATCATAAACTGCAATTAGTGGCATTGGCTCCTGTGTAACAAGCCACCACGTTCGCCGAAAGCCACGCTGCCGGAGCCTGCCACCAACTGCAGTAGCTTGGAGGAGAGAGAGAGAGAGGGAGGGGGAAAGAGAGAGGCAGCGTACCGTGGGGGTAGACGAAGCCCCCATCATCGCTGCTACATCCTGCACCCACACCCGTCGTCGTGGCCCGCATCCATGCCCATCATCGCAGCTCGGCGCCTGCATTCGTCATCATTGTTGCATCCCACATCTACGCCCACTGCCTCTGTCGCCGCCAACCGTGCCCACTGTCCCTGCTCGCTCCTTGTGTGCCGCCGCTGCCCCTCACCACTAGTGAGGGGCGAGCGGAGGGGGTAGAAAATGGAGCGGAGGGGGCGATAGAGAGGTGGGGAGGGAGATGCATGTGGAGGGGATTGGAAGTGGGGGGATAGGTGCGCATGAGGAAATAGAAGGGAGGAGGGGTAGACCAGTGGAGAGAAGGGGACAGATGTGGATAAAATATAGAAGGTCTACGGTTCATAGACGGGTTATACCACGAACCGACGCTAAAAACCGATTCGAATGTTCACTATGGGTTCGTGCATGGAACCAGCGGTGATGTACATTTTCATCACCAGTTTCAACCTCCACTACGCCTAGCTACTCACGAACCGATGGTGAAACATATCACCACTGGTTTGGGTTAAACCGCCAGTGATGACCCTTTCGTGATAAACCTTTCTATAGTAGTGACTAGCAACCATCATCATTGTAGCTAGCTCTATTGACACGCGTCCATATTGAAAAAGGATCACCTTGACCAACATAACAATCACCATGTGATGGGTTAAATTTTTTAATGTGCCACGGGAGAGCAAGAGAGGATGAACTATGTAAGCAATAGTGTACTGATGTTTGCTGCTGACCTTTGCCACCACTGGCGAGTAGGGCTAGGCTAACAGCCATAACTAGACTAATGAGAAAAAAAATACAACCAACTTGTCTTTCCCCCGACCCAAAACTCACCACTTCATCGTATTTGTTGCCTACGATTGGGTGACAGGGCGCTAGCATGAGACAGAGGGTGTCGATTTGATGGAACAGTGGTTGGATTTAGCAGCACAATGAACAATCTGGTGGAGCAACTTGAGGGCCGCAATACCAACCACAAGGTGGCAATTCCAAAATAACCACATTAAATAGTGAAGAAATCGATGTTTGGCATGCACGCCATAGCATATTGTATGTAAATCCGACGAGAGGGAACAACGTTCACAATCAAGAATGTGTCTTTAGTGACCACAACGTAGCCTCTTCAGAGCAGAAGCAAGAGAGAGAGGTGATGAGCACAAAGACTAAGGATATAGCTGGGTAGCCACAACAACGTACCTACTGACCCAATAGCAGAGTTTATAATGGGAAAAGGTGCAACAGCCATAAGACAAAATGGGATCATACACGTATTGGGCTGTAGCAACAGGTAATTGGAGAAAAAGGAAAGGAAATGAGATTTAGATATACTAACAACTAAAAAGGTCATACTCAAAATTAAATTCTAATTGTTACTCTTATAGTATACAGTGAACATTCTACTAAATATAACATAAGGATTTCTGTAATCATAGCAAACAAAAATGTATAAAAAATCTAAAAAAACTATATTCATGTGAAAAATGTATAAATCTTTATGTAGTTTCAGTAAATATCAAAAAATTTGTTTATATCTAAGATGTTGCCTTTTCTCTTTAATTCATGTTAAAAGGGTACGGCATAAAATATGATAATAAAAATAATATATTGGTCTGCTACGACGATATGACTAAATATAATTATTTATGTCTATTTATTTTAAAATAAAGTATCGAGATATTAGCATAAAACATGCTAGCTAGCGCGGATAGTTTCTCAAACTTTTAAGTTCCTGTTTTAAGTTCCCCCGATCCGGATTTTCAGATTTCTCAAGAGGTTCCCCTGCATGAACTCCTCCTGTAACCGTGACTCTGATGCTCCATCCGAAACCCATTTTCTCCCCTCATAAAAAGAAGAAAACGAGATTTTTTTGGGGACCAATTCAAGCTGCGCTGCTCTCTTTGGCCTGGCGTCCTCGTCGCGTTGTGCTGTAACCGAACCGTACGGCGGGCTTTTACGGTGAACCCTTTGCGCCCAAGTCAAGCGTCCCTTTCCGTGCGATCCGGCCTTGATTCGCTGTGCGTGCGCATTCAGATTGATGGAGCCGCTCGCTTTCGGATCCAAAAGCGCACGCACTCTGTCGCGGCGCGCGCGCCAGTCTCGGACGACTCCGGCCGGCGAGCTTCTTCTTCCTTTCTTGACGGCAGATTGCTCAACTCGAAGCCAATTTGGATGCGTCAGGCTGCATTCTGTCATTCCATGCTACTAGCTTATCGTCGGCTACCGCTACGTGCTGGTAACCCGCCATGTCTGCCTTCTGGTTTCTAATTCCTTATCGTTTTTAAATTCTTGGGGTTTGGAATTTTGTGTTTCTTGTCTACATCGAACCGAACATGGCCTCGCAGCTCCTAGACGATAAGAGTGCTAATGAACGATCGCTGTTGCCCCTGCTGCTTCCAGTTGTATTAAAAATCTCAAGCGGCTACAGAGATCCATCGCTCGATCATGTGTCACTGTCGGCCGCAAAGATTTTCCATGAAGAATTCCATGTAGCGTCGCAGCTGGCGAGTAGCAGCGAAACGTAGCGCTTGATTTGGATTTGGAGCTAGTTCTGTTACTGTGTTCACTGCGCCTGCGTCCACAGTCCACCATCTTGCCATGGGGCATGGGCCATGGCTCTGAGCCCCACGGCGTGATGGAGAGCTTTCTTCCCCCTAGGGGACCGTTCCCGACCTGTCCATGGCATGCATGACGGCAACGGCATCCCCGTGACGAGAGCGACTCGGCGCAGTAGCAACAAATCGGGGGAATTCCGCATGGCCGCGGCACTAGGCTGTCACCATCGGGCATTACCGGCTGGTGGTGAGCGTGCGCCGTCGTCGCTGTTCGCGTCCATGAACAGGGCCGGGGTTCCTGCCCCCTCGCGACGTGCCGACGTGGTGGGGACTTGGGTTTTGTTTCTATCTTGGCTAATCCGTGCTTCTATCTTGGCTGATTATCCCGGTGGTTGGATTGTGTCTTCTTGTTGTAGATCCGCGTGGTTTGGCCTCGCCGCCGGAGAGAGGCGTCACTGCTTCAGGCGTGGCGCGTAGCTGATGGGTCGATGAGAGCCACACTGATGCGGGTGGTGCCTCTCGCGGCGCGCGGCTATTCTTTTTCTTCTTCATGGAGGCCATCAAGGGTGAGCAGAGGAAGGCTACTGCGGCCGATGGCGCGCTGCGACGGCCGCTGGCGCCGTCCGAGAAGAACAATGCTGCTGCTCCGGCCGGTCGGAGAAGAGAGGTCCCGTCCAGGTTCAAGCCCGTCGCGCCACCGGCTGCTCCGGCGGCGAGGCGGTGCGCGTCCCCGAGCCCCGGCCGGGCGTCGGCAGTCGACGGCTCGGAGGTGACGTGCAACAGAGCGCGGTCGGCTGACAGGGCAAGGCCCGCCCCGTCTTCTCGGCTGAAGCCCTCCGCTCTTGCCGCGGCAAGGTCCACTTCGCCGGCCCGTGACGCGGCCGCCGAGGCACACGGCAGCGGCACTCCTCCCCGTGCAAGGAATGCAAAGGCCTCTGATGGCCTGTGGGCGTCTGCGCGGAGCTCGTCTCCCTCGGTCCGGCCAGAGCCCGTGGCGGCAGCAGCCCCTGCCAAGAAGATAGACAGGCGAGTCCATGGCTTACCTTCAGAGCTGACCAAATTGCGGTCAGGAGCCGCGGTTGAGAGGAAGAGGAGTCCTCTTAGAGGGAGGACCAACAACATCAGCGACCAATGTGATAATGCTCGGCCACTAGAGTCTCCCGCCAGCAGGGTCATTGAGCAAAATCGGTGGCCGGGGATGATGACTGGCCGGAGCTCTGCTGGTCTCACTTCGACAAGTGCTGCTCCTGCTGAAAAGGCTACCAGGTCGGTCTCTTCACGAGATGCTTCAGCAGGACGCTCTCCAAGGAGGACGCATCCATCTGAAGGAACGGGCAAGAGTCTGAAGCGGCCGTCAAACGAGGTGGCAAAGATCGTTCACCGGAGAAGAAAAGATAAGGCAGATTCTAGCAGTGACACCTCATCTCAGACGTCGGAAAGCTCCAAATCCAATTGTCGCCTGAGCAAGGCCGTTTCTTCACCTGTTCCGGTTCTGCACAGATCGTCGTCACCGAGACAGGGCTTGGCAGCTGCAGCATCTACTTCCAGGTCCTGCCAGAGCCCGTCGCGGATGAGGCCTTCAGCACCTTGCCAATCGAAATGTGCTCCTTCAGATGCTCAATCAGGCGTTGAACAGCCTGTGTTTAACTACATCGTTGATGCGCGGAAAGGGAAGAAGAATGCAGGCCAGATTGAGAATATCCATCAGCTACGTCTGCTGAATAATAGATACCTGCAGTGGCGCCTTGTGAATGCACATTCAGAAGACACACTATCCCAGAAAAATGGCGCTGAGGTAACACTAGCAATCTAGTATCCTTTGTTACTTATGTTCCTTTTCTAGTACCATTTTACCTAAGTTGAATTAGTTCATGTTATTGCATATACTTCAGATAATGGAGATAACATTATTCCTTTTTCTAGTACCATTTGTTGATGAACTTCACTAGGTACATTTTCTTGATATCTCTTTATTGAGCAACATTCAATTGACAAAAATACCTTTTCCCCTGTCATGTAAACAGAACATTCTTTATAGTGTTTGGAAGAGTATCTTGACATTGCGCGATGCTCTAACAAGAACAAGAATAAATGTGCAACACCGACAGCAGGAACTGAATCTGTACAGCATTCTAACAGAGCAGGTGCATATTAACATATCACTTGTTCTTATCTGTATCTCTACCAGTTTATCAATGTAGGATCATAAGAACTTTGAAAGATTTGGATATTATTGGAATATATTAGAAAAAAAGAGATAGACAAGGAATCCTTATCCCATCCTTGTTCTCTCTTGCTTTCCGAAACTGGGTAATGTGAAAAATCGAAAATTCAGTTTATTGACCACACTGTTTGCGGTTCAGATTGGTTACCTTGAGCAATGGCCGGTACTAGAAGAAGAGAGCACTGGTATCGTAGCTGAGGCGATCGAGGCTCTTCAAGCAAGCACGCTGTGCCTTCCAGTTACATCAGGAGCACAGGTGTGTGGTGAACAAAATAGCTGCTTGATTTCCTGTTACCTCATTTTGAACTTATGAAAAATCTGGTTTTTACTTGGATATGTTGACACTACTACTGCATGAACAGGCTGATGGAGTTGTAGTTAGGAATGCTATAAGCTCAGCTGTTGATGTTATGCAAGCTTTGAGTTCCTCGATTTTCTACTTGCAATCAAAGGTTAGATTTTAGTTTCCGATTCTTCCACATTATTTCCCTTTGATAATTTGGATCTTCAAAATAGTTATTAATTGCTTAGTAGTACATTGTTTGGTGGAAGATAGGACGTCCTTGCTTCTCTTATTGATGCTAGGACATGCTTGCCAGGTCGAAGATAGGACATCTTTGGTTTCTGAACTTTCGGTTACGGCAAGACAGGAAAAAGTTGCTCTTGATCAATGCAAAGAGCTCTTAGCTAAGGCAGCAAAACTGCAGGTACTTTCCAGACTACTGTCTGGTGTCTGGTCAAACGTTTTCCCAGTCCTAGTTGATTTACTATTCACATTTTATCCTATTTTCTTAGTTTTGTTAAGTTCTAATTCCCAGTTAAATCTCTAAATTTAAGAAACTTTGACACCAGATCCTAGTTGAACATTTAGTTTTCTGCTATAATCCATCCATTCCAGTTGGATAATATGCCAGAACCAGTCTTAGCATTACATGCCATGCAGAACTAGCATGGCATGCCATGTATTGGACAAGGTCTTGTGTAGTGTTTGCTGCAGGACTAGCATGGCATACCATGTTTGGAACTGTTTGCTCCTTGGGATGGGACCATGGAGCATGACAAATTCAGTAGGGAGATATGTCCAGAGTTCTGGACCATTTGCGGTTTGCCACTGCATAGCATAATTGGATCTGTTAACCTCCGGCGTGCACATCCAAATCCTGAATTTTGCATCTTGAGTGCACATCTTGCAACAGCAACAGAACTATGCCATATATATTGAACTCTATAGGTTATTACAGGGTTTACCTTTGGTCAGGTACAGGAGACCAGCCTTCGCACGCATCTGATGCAACTGAGGGAGGGATCTGCTGGATGATTAACTGCTAAGCTGAAGAGGTTAACCTTTGCTTTTGACAGTAACATTGGTCAACTCGAATGTACAAAATGAAGCAGAAATCTGTAGAGATGAAGTAACAGACGATGCATACTGCACACATACTACCATACACACATTCCATGACCTTGGAAGATCATGGCGCGACGCTCCGCAGTCTGCAGCTAACAACAACTCAAGGTGCTTACAGATTGTTTCTGGGGAAAGAAAAGGTGTTAATGGTTTTGTTTTTTTTTTTTCTGAATCAACATGTCAGGAGCTCTGTCTTTCGTTAATGGTTTTCGTCGTACAGTAATTCTTCTTCTTCTTCTTCTTTTTTACATTTGTTCTCCTCGTAGTTGAGGGTAGTTGTTTCTTCAGTGAGTAGTCCTATTCTTATTTCTTACCCACTTACCAGTGTACATTTTGACTTTTGAGAAGTGCAAAGAAAAGTACAAAAGGGTAACAAAATCAACTGCTGATGAAAATGAAATTCATCTTGTTCTTGCAGCGTTTTAAACGTATTGCTTTTCATCTCACTAAGACGAAATTAACCAATAAAAGTATTTCCAGTTCAGAGGAAGTAGTCCAGAGGACAAGCACACACAGGTTTGGCGCTTGCTCCTCTATGGAACACTGTGTTACCGAAACACGAAAATAGGGAGAAAAATGCAGCCTGGATGACTTGTGAAACTATCCTGTCATAGTGCATTGTCCCTCGAACATTAAAAAAGCAATCTTCTTCGAGAACCCGTCTTCACCGAGAGAAGACGCTAGACGCAGCGACTGCTGCCGGGGGAACCATTTCATCACCCGCGCCGGCTGGGAGCTGCTTGCTGGGCCATCAGTGCTGCCGGATTTCGAAGTGGGTGGGTTGGGGGTGATTTGTAAAATGTAGAAACACCGCATGTTTGTGGCCCAATGGACTAAATATATTTAGGCCGGCCTAGAGACGTCTGGGCCGACGGCCCAACAAGCTGACTATATATCCGGTGAGGAGTCGTCCATTCAAATATGGACCGAACGACGTAGGTGGGCGCTCAGCCCAGTCCGTCCGGCAGAGAGAGAGAGGTCGATCAAAAGCCACATCATTTGAGCTAGCCCACCAGGAAGGCGCCCAAGGGTATTCTTTCATTTAGTGACTAGAGTGTCCGTGGATTGCTACGGACTGTTAAAATCCACATGCACAGGGGAGAATGTATACGGTGGGGCAAATGGAGAAAAACATAATCATGGACAGACTTTGCAAGATTCATGTTACTTGTTTCTTTTTTTTTCTTGAGCAGAATGTTACTTTTTTTTGCGAAAGGGAAGATATATTAAACTTCAGCACAGTACATCCCCCTTTTACCAACAGGCCCTCAAATAAAAAGAAAATTACAAATAAGCCCCTAGAAAGCCTGTTCATCTTCTTCCACCTCTCCGATTCGGCCGGCTGTGCTCTAGAGGCCAAATCAGAGCCAGAACCTCCACTTCCTTCGCCAGTAGACTCCAGACGTTGGTTGAGCCGCATCACCCACCATCCCAGACCACCAGCCGAGATGGATTTGATTCGTTGAGCGAAAATCGACAGTCGCACCGTCGGAAGAAGAGGAGGAAGATCCTCCATCCGAATCCGCACCGACCAGCCAGAGGAAAAGCTGGCGCTGCCACCTTCAGCAAGAAGCGGTAGCCCAACAGAGAGTCCACTGCCGGCGACAAAGTCGCTGACCCAGAAAGAAAAGCTCCAGGGAAATTACTGTTGACGCTCGTTATTGACACATTTTTAGTGTCGTTTAAGTGGTGTTTTTTACATATTTTATATTAACCCGTCACTTGGCACATGAAATAACAACATTTTCGCATATGCATTATATCTTGGGGACATTATATTTTTGCAGAAAATTGGATCTAAAAGCATACTTTTGGATAAAATCTTGAACAAGCTTCAGAAAGACGAAAGCTAGCGGGCTCAGAAAGAGCCTAGGCCGATCGGCTTGGTGAAGCCCAAGCCGATCGGCCAGGGGTCTTCTAGCCCCATCCGACGCTCATTTTTGGCAAGCACTCCTCCAAGATTACTTAAGAGCTAAGATTGTGAAGATATGACAAGTATCACTTCAGGATCAAAGAGGAATCGAAGAAGATCAAGTGGAAATTTGGAAAGTTATCAAGGATCAATCTCATTCCGAAGCTATCAATGTGTCAGGCCCACATGCATAAAAAATAAGCTTCCAGAACATCAGAGGAGACTTGGCGATGAAGTTGGGCGCAAATGGATAAAAAGAAGGGCCACGTTGATCGGCCTGGACCCCTCCAGGCTGATCGACCTGAGGCTTTCCTTGCTCCCCTCGCCTTCCAATTTTTGCTACACGCTCTTCAGACTATAAATACTCCAAAAATTCACCAAGCCCTGAAATCAATCCACCAGAACTCGATGAAACCAAAGGCGTACACCAGAGGGAGCTGACGACCACTACGAGTCTTCGAAGTTGCCTAGGAGATGGATTAGGCTAGACCCTAGTCACCATGGTCGTCCTTGCGCAGCGAAACCATGGTGGAGTTTTGGAGCCGAGCCTTGTGATCACTAAGGCTTATGTACACACAATGGTGATATTAATCTAATCCTATGCTTACTTTGACCTACTATGATGCATACTTATTCTCAAATATTTAGCTAGCATATATTCTTAGTAGGAATAGATGTAATCGTTGTGATTAGTCTATGTCTTGCGGATACATCTTAGTAGTGTGTAGGAAGTCGGTGTGTTTACCTTCGTGTGGTGACAACATGTGGGGTAGGGAAAAGACCGAACAATTGCGTATTGTTGAGTAGAATCGATGGCGAGTATTGTGGGAGTCATTTGAGGTAAAGCTTTGAGAAACCGGAGGTGTTAACACGCACCTCGCAGTAGCGACCACAAGAAAGTTGTATGTGATGTCACGTCCTATCCTCCAAGTCATTCACCACTGCTGTCATTTTATTTGGACTTTTTCGAGTAGTTTATGATATTGCCATACACTTCATAAGGAAAGGTACTGCAGTTTATTTTATTTGCATTGATAGCTTGAGATCGGGACCTGCCAGAGATCAGTCTCACACGCAGTCGTTTCACCATGACGCATGAAAGATATGCTCACGAACTCAGCAAGATATTCACCATGCTGAGTTTTCGTGTAATCTGCTAAACTGCAGTAACTTAAATTTACATGCGAGGAATGAACGGTGAAAAAGTTGTACCACTGCACCATCTTAAATTTTTAAATTCCACGGATTGATAAACTTTCGATGGAATACTATAAGGGAAAAGCTACAATGATTCGTGCGCTTGCGGTTCACAAATTGGCGTGCTAACTGCCGTCAATAAGCACACAGATTCCTTCCCCAACGCAAGAAGAAAGAACATACCAATCCTCCTTCGATCTTTGCTGGAGATGCCGCTACCACCGCTGCCGCCGCTGGAGACACGAAGAGGAAAACCTAACCCTAACCGGCGATATAAAGCCACCGGCGGAACATACAAGCACTAAGGCCTAGGCCTACAGCTATACAGGTCCTCCCGTCGAGGTGCCGGGCTCCCCCTCATCTCCGTCGCTGATGAGGCCACAAGAGGAGAGGGGACCCGCGGATCGATGGAGGAAAAAGTCGATTCACCCTCTGAATCGCCTGGCTACACTGTATACACGGTAGCGTGGGGAAAGTAGAGGAGAAAATAGCGAGCAGAATGTTACTTACTCGTTTCATGGAGCGTACAAAGTCATTGGGCAATAGCATTTCAAACTTACCAACAAATTTTATAAAAAAAATAAAATTTGTAGGTGACCAATTCAATAGATAATAAAAATTGAACTTGATTTTGTTACTTATCTATACGTAACATCTCATATTCACTCCTGATTTATTTATTTCATGAAACATATAGAACATCTCATACTTCTATTGCATATGGAAAAAAGAGAACTTCATGGGGAGTCAATCATTGGGTTATAAAAGGGCTAAGTATTGCCATGGACCCTATACTCCAAGTGCTGCAGCGTAATACTCAACACCTTTTAGCCTTCCTATGTTCGGGATGTATTGTTTATCTCTCAGGTGTCATTTTTGCATACCGTGCCTTATTTTTTGCACATCTTGATTCAATTTGCTCATTCGTTAATCCTTGTCTTTGTTCTACTATGATGCTAGTATAATGCAATCTATCATGATCACAATTTTTTCTTATAGTGGTCAATGTGAATGGAGATATTTCAGTTTGTTCCTACAATTAATGAAATAGTTAAATGTTTAAAAAGAAAACCATCCACTATAACTGGAATATTTGGGATATGCGTGCAATCATCAGTCCTTTCTTGAGCATAGATCTCTTGAGATGGTAATGTCTGATCACCTACATTGTGTTGCATTTGTATGACATCTATCTATAATTCTATATTATCTATATTATACTATGAAGAATGAAAATAATTGAAAATCTTTCTTACCCAAATCGGCTCCACCTTACCCCCATACGCCGGACCCACATGTCAGGCGCGAGGGAGGTGGGAAAGGGTGCTGACCCAAAGAAATTGAATGTTAGAGAATGTTTCTACCAAAAACAGATTTCTTTTTCCACTGCCCGCAGCCTTACCCACCTATCCCATGCCAAACCCTGCCACCCCTTCATCTTCCTCGATTCGCCTATCATTTCCCTCCTTGCTTAGAAGATGTTGATTGCAATGTTTTAAAATGTTGAATTTGGATCTCTAATTTAGGTCTAATGGGCTTTAAAGTTGTACTCCCTCCGTTTTGGCTTTTCTAGGTACGTAGCTTTTACTATGTATCTAGTATACACTATATCTAGATACGTTATGTATCTAGAAAAATCAAAACGAATAGTAATTTAGGACGGAAGAAGTACCTCTAATTTAGGTTCCACAAGTTAAGCCCTCTCCCTCGCCCGTCTACTAATACGCCGCAGTTCCACACACCACGAGAGCACAAGGCACTCGCAGACTCGCTATCAGCAGAGGCTACACGAGCAGCAGAGACAGCAAAGAAAGAGAGAGGGACGATGAAGGTTGACGTGATGGAGACGACGCTGGTGGCGCCGAGCGAGGACACGCCACGGCGGGAGCTGTGGCTGTCCAACCTCGATCTCGCCGTGCCCAAGACGCACACGCCGCTCGTCTACTACTACCCGGCGTCGGAACTCGGCGCCGGCGTGGGACCGGAGGGCTCCTTCTTTGCGGCGGAGCGGCTGAAGGCGGCGCTGGCCAGGGCGCTGGTGCCATTCTACCCGCTGGCCGGTCGGCTCGGCGTGGGTGAGGGCGGGCGCCTGCAGATCGACTGCAACGCGGAGGGCGCGCTCTTCGTGGTCGCCCAGGCCGACTTTGCGGGCGACAATGTCTTCCGGGACTACGAGCCGTCGCCGGAGGTCAGACGGATGTTCGTGCCGTTCGTGCCCTCCGGCGACCCGCCCTGCGTCATGGCCATGTTCCAGGTGAGACAGTGCGCACACACACACATGAATCCATGCTCCATGGTCGATCCAGCATCTCTGCGCTTTTAATCCTGTGTAAGTAGCTTCGATGCCCACGGGTCGTAATCAGTCGCGCTCTTTAGCTATGCACACGTGGAAACGGCTCGTCGGCTACACGGAGTTCGCTATGAATCCTTGGCTCTGCTTGGAAGGCGTGAACTTTATGGGATTCCTCTAGGTTAATTCACGCGAAATTACTTTATGAGACTTAGAAAAAGGTGAAGATGACAACTGAATTGGCCGGAACGAACGATTCTACGCAATCACAAAATTTGAAGAACATCTTCAGCCGCTACACTTGAAAACTTTGGGTAATAAACCCACATGACACCGGATCGAAAACATAGCTCAAAGATTTCGCTGCCACTGCACCTGAGAGCTGAGATTGTATATATAATCCATCTTATATATAATCTATAAGCTGAGGAAGGATAGCTTATTGGATTGTTATTGTCATCTAAGACATATTTGTTTCAGCTTACAGATTATTAGTTGGATTGTATAATCTAAGTTGGGAAACAAACATGACCGGTTGTGGTGATTCCTGAACCAAACGTTAGCTACAAATGAGCAAGCTCCCTTAGCATGAGCGATGCAAAGGTTTGGTGTCAACGTAAACAGAGTCCATATGACCTATGTCCTGTGTGTAACAAACTGATGGCCGTATCCGTACATCAGCTATTACCTAGCTACGTGTCAATGTCTGACTAGTGCTGCATCCATCGGCAAGGTGTGGACGACTTGCATTTGCATTATTGCATGCACGTAAGTGGAAGCTGACTTCTTTGAACAATAGGAATGAAAACGGGAGAAAAATAATTGCCGTCACAGCTGTTGAAATCAGTAGCGTGCCAACGCCTATCAAAATCTATCCGATGAACATCACACAATCGGGACGTGCGTGCGGAGTTATGTTGGCGGCCCAAAAAATAAGACAGAACAAAGCTGAAGGGATCGATATGATAAATCCACATCTCAGAATAGGCTTTTTTTTACATGATGATGACGTGCGAAAAGGGTAGCTGATGAACATGACAAGCGTATAATCCCGGTCGCCGCGGTGTGTGTAAATCGTGGGCAGAAGTAAAGCACGGCAGCCGCTGCAATCGTGGGCAGAAGTAAATTGGCAACTTGGAGTAGGCATCTCTCTACTCCTTGTTTTGACTTCTGATGCCGCTGTATCTCATGACGCAGCGTCTGGATTATGAATAATACTTGTGCAGTTAATTATCTGCAAATAGTTTTATGTGATGTCACGTCCTATCCTCCAAGTCATTCACCACTGCTGTCATTTTATTTGGACTTTTTCGAGTAGTTTATGATATTGCCATACACTTCATAAGGAAAGGTACTGCAGTTTATTTTATTTGCATTGATAGCTTGAGATCGGGACCTGCCAGAGATCAGTCTCACACGCAGTCGTTTCACCATGACGCATGAAAGATATGCTCACGAACTCAGCAAGATATTCACCATGCTGAGTTTTCGTGTAATCTGCTAAACTGCAGTAACTTAAATTTACATGCGAGGAATGAAACGGTGAAAAAGTTGTACCACTGCACCATCTTAAATTCTTAATTCCTTGGAGGTGCGCGCGCGCGTGCAGGTGACGTTCCTCAAGTGCGGCGGCGTGGTGCTGGGCACGGGCATCCACCACGTGGCCTTGGACGGCATGGGCGCGTTCCACTTCATCCAGACCTGGACCGGGGTGTCCCGTGGCCTCGGCACCGCCGAGGCCTGCGGCCCGCCGCCGTTCCACGATCGGACGCTCCTCCGCGCGCGCTCCCCTCCGGCCCCCGCCTTCCACCACCCCGTCTACTCCCCGGCGCTGCTCAGCGGCCGGCCCCGTCCCTTCGTCACCCGCGTGTACTCCGTCTCCCCGAAGCTCCTCGCCGACCTCAAGTCCCGCTGCGCGCCCGGCGCGTCCACCTACTGTGCCGTCACCGCGCACCTCTGGCGCGCCATGTGCGCCGCCCGCGGGCTCGCCCCGGGGGTCGACACCCGGCTCCGCGTGCCGGCCAACGTCCGCCACCGCCTCCGCCCGCCGCTGCCGCGGAGCTACTTCGGGAACGCCATCGTGCGCGACCTCGTCACCGCCCGGGTGGAGGACGTGCTGGCGCGCCCGCTCGGGTTCGTGGCGCGGGCGATCGGGGACGCCGTGGGACGCGTGGACGACGCCTACGCGCGCTCCGTGGTGGACTACTTGGAGGTGGAGTCCGAGAAGGGCGGCCAGGCGGCGCGCGGGCAGCTCATGCCGGAGACGGACCTGTGGGTGGTCAGCTGGCTGGGGATGCCCATGTACGACGCGGACTTCGGATGGAGCGCGCCGCGGTTCGTCGCGCCGGCGCAGATGTTCGGCAGCGGCACAGCGTACGTGACGCAGCACGCCAGCAAGGACGACGACGGCATCACCGTGCAGTTCGCGCTGGAGCCCGAGTACCTGCAGTGCTTCGAGAAGGTGTTCTACGGGGAGTGAGATCACCTTTGTTGTCTTGTTAACGTGTGTTTGGGTTTGTACCGACTGTTCTGAGTGCTTAATATTTGAATTTGGAGTTCGACGATGTGCATGCATAGGGGCAGCTTTGTTGGATCAAAGCTGTTTTTTTTATTTCTCTTGTGCCGAGAATGAATCTCATGTGCATTTCCATGCTCATGGAAGTCAATTAACTATGAGCAAATTTTACGGTCGTAAACTTGTCCTGAATTCTCATCCCCATCTAGGTACTCTCAAAATGCCCACGGTGATCCTTAAACTTGTTCGGAACTCTCATCCTGGTCCTTTAACTTGTCCTGAGCTCTCATCTCAGTCACGGTACTCTTAAAATGCACATAACAACCTAAACTTGTTCCGAATTCTCATCTAAGTCCATAAACTTATCTAGTCCTCTCATCCACTAAAACTTTGTGCGGGGTTTGAACTTGGTTTAAAATCCTCATTAATTTTTGATCGATTTTGAATGGGTTGGTTTCAAATACTTATGAACTTTGCATGAATTTGAGTGGGATTCAAATCCTAAAAGTTCAAATCCCACTCAAAATCAATCTGAAATTCATAAGCAATTGAAACCAAGTTTGAATCCCATTCAAAATTGATAAAACATTCATTAGGATTTCAAACCAAGATCAAATCCAACTCAAAGCTTTAGTAGATGAGAGCTCTTTGTAAATTTATGGATGTGGATGAGAGCTCGGAATAAGTTTATGACCTGGATGAGAGCTCGGGACAAGTTTCGGACTTTTATGTGCATTTCGAGAGTACCGGGGCTAGGATGAGAGTTTGGAACAAGTTTAAGGACTGCTATGTGTCGGTATTTAGACCCGGCAACCTACCAAGGGAGGTGCCCGAGGTAGTGTTTTGGTTAGTGGGGCTCGTCAAGATCAAGAACTCGAAGCTAAATACAGATACATGATTTAGATAGGTTCGGGCCGTTAGATTGCATAATACCCTATGTCTTGTGTGTTGGTTGAATTGAATTGCTTTGGAGGGGGTCCCTGCCTCGCCTTATATTGCCAGGGGCAGAGTTATAGGTCGGTTGGTTACAAGAATACTAGTCGGATATGATTAGAGGAGTTTTACTCTTATTACAATGAGTACTTTCCTAATCCTCGACTACGCCGTTCTACACCATGGTCTCCATGTCAGATGTGTCTCAGTATCCAGCCCCATATTTAGGACTATCCAAACCTTCTGGTGGGCCTATAGATATATGTACAACAAACCCCTGAGTACTTTTTAGTCAAATACAACATTTTCGAGTACTTTTGCAGACTTTAACGACTAGTTTTGGTACTCTTCGAGTACTTCATCTAGTTGAATCTTCAAAGGTACCCAAAAACTGCATGCAGCTAGAATGTTCTTAAGCCTCATTTAACTTAGTCTCATATCCTTCAATGTTGAATTTTATATAGAAGTGCGATGAAAGTCGCACTCCATATGGAGTAGCCCTCGAGTCTTAGGATGAATCGAAGAATCAGACTGAGGGTCAATCTGTAATTTACATCACTTGCCCCTTAAAATCTGGAGAAATTTTTTTTCGTCAATGAACACGTGGCATACAGCCCCCGAGCCTTTAGCTGACTAGTTTGGTGGGTATAAGGGTTAACCTTTGGTCAATGTGACCATCTTCGGAAGGAGATCTTATCTCTTCCTGAAATAAAGGTAACTGCCAATCAGATGTCCGAAATTCTAGGGATCCTTTAAGTCAAAATCCCTTCATTTGCGCAATTTTTACAGTGCCACTATTATAAATAACGGAGGAAGTTATCCCTTCCGTTTTACCTTTGCCATTTGTCTTTCCATCTTCCACACTTTAGCCCTAGTGTCGCCGCCACTGTTTGATCTCCGAACACTAGCCTCGCCGTCCTCCCACCAAGCAGCTCCCGAGCGTATGTAACAGAAGAAGCTCGTGACATCAAGGATGGGTAGGAAAGCTGCTACGTCAAAATCAGGTGAAGGCGAGAAGAAGAAGACATCTGACAAGAAGAAAGAGCTGCAGTTGCCGGTGCCCAAGTACGAGAAAACCGATCAGACCGCGCCGCCAAATCCCGTCTATGCCTAGAAGCAGTCAACTCTGAAGGAGGAGGACATCAAGGCGCTCGTAGCCGCCAAATTACTCCAAGATCAGAACTTCATCAGCTAAAGATCTGCTTATGACAACGCCTGCTCATTGGAGACTTATCCCAATGAGATGGTAATATTTGCCCACTTCATTGAGCGGGGTCTTGCATTGCCAACTTCAGATTTCTTCCAAGACTTGCTGGATTTCTATAAATTGGAGTTGGTTCATCTGAACCCCAATGGAATCTTTCACATTACTGTTTTCATCCACTTATGTGAAGCTTTTCTGAGGATCAGGCCGTATTTTCAGTTATTCCGAAAGTTTTTTCATGTGAAGCCACAACCCTCAAAAGATCATACCCTCTTGGTTGGAGGCGCCGGGATCCAGATGTGAGAGACAACGAGCGGCTTGTATTTGGATTACGAGTTGATAGGCTCCAATACCAGGTGGAAGGAAAAGTGGTGCTACATTAGCAACCATGATCTGAAACTACCCAAAATGATAGGGCATCGCCCCTTATAGAACAACCACTGGCTTGATAAACCAAAACATGGAAATTGCCTCCAACTACCCGAGCTGATGAGTAGAATAGCGTAGTTGAAACAAGAGAGTCTTACTGGAATCGAAGTTGCATTCAGCTTTATGAAGCGACGTATCCAGCCCCTGTAGCAGAGGTGCCACTTTGGCTATCAATACACCGGCCTAGACGATCCCTCCAGATTCTCTCTGGAAGACATTAGCACTGATGAAGTCATGGCGAGGCTCAAACAGATGTTCAAAAATGTGGGCGAGATCCCCACTATTGTGTGGGAATTCAGTGCCACCAACCCACCAAAGCCTGTAAGTAACCATGGCTATAGCCCCCAAGTACTTTATTTGAAGTTGTTGGGTTTGCTAACTTGTCTTTCTTTGCAGGAAGATGTTGATTTGTATTTCTCTGCTCCTACTCCACCCGAATCCGAAGAATCCTATGAAGCTACTCCTTGTGTGTTTACGCGGGAAGTCATGATAAGCGATGACCAGGAGGAGGAGGTAGTTGAGTCCTCCAGCAGCACTAGTTCTGACGCCGTAGATGAAGTCAAGGCGCAGCCATCTGCTAAGGCTGGGTCTTCCTCCGGAGCAAGGAAACGCTCGGCTGCTAATGAGCTTGAAGCTATGATTCCTCCACACCGAAGAAGAAGTGATCCGTTATTGCGGAACGGGTCATGAATAAGTCTGTACCCGCGAAAGATGTGGCTCACACGGTAATTACTTATGAGGAAGGACAAGATCCTAAGTATTGTGTACTCCTGAAAGGTGTTTCTAGTATCACCACCATGTCTACTCAGGATGACACTGGTGGTTTGTAGGTACTCGAAGAGGTGGCCGAAACGGAGAAGGCGACTGCAGTGGCTGCTCAAAGCAAGGCGCCAATCACCGATGAGCTGATTGAGATTGAGGATGATCCAGAGCCTCAAAATGTAGTTTAGGTTGATCCACAGGTGATAAACCTCAATGTCGTAGAGACAACTCAAGCAGCAGAGGCGAAGCTCAAGGCTGGCCAAGATCCTCTTGTGGATGTGCAGGCCCCGCTAAAAGCGCCCATCTCCATCTGTCAAGCCACTGCGATTGTTTGGCAAACCCACGCTGAAGTTGAGGAGATTGTCAAAGTAATATTTCCTCTCCTTTCGAGTACTTATTGTAACAAGCTAAGGTTTTGTCTTGTGCAGGAAATCCTCTCATCTGGACCTTGGAGGACCTGCCTCTAGGCCCATGACTGATGGCGGTAGCCTCTCAGTTCAGGACGTTGCCCCAGCCCAAGCAAATCCATAGCTGGAAAATCAACCCACGATGACAAGTAGTCCATGTGTTGTTTCTTTTGTAGTAGCATTGATGCAAAAAGTAAAATCATCATTGACTGATGTTTGTGGTGCCAGCCCCCGAGCAACAAGTACCCGAGGAGACGGTGGCTGCCGTGGACATGTCGGCTACTTCTGCAGCCTCCGCGTAACCGATTGGGGGTGAAATAGAGACTACCTCTAGCACCGTGGTTGCAGATGTAGCCCCCGAGCTAGAGATAGAAGTCGGGGCGGCGACAACCCATGGGACCATGGCTGTTAATTCATCTTCTGAACCTGGGACGTCTGCTGGTTTTGCCATGGTTCCTCATGCAAGCGCGAATGCTGATATTGCAAACCTAGTTGGATCACTCTAGAGGACATCCAGTTGATTGATGGTCGCTGCTGAACCCGAAGATGATAGCTAGAATCATGGAGATGCACCATCATCTTGGTAATTTTGCATAGGTGAGTTGAGATTGTCTTGCTCTATTTCGCAATATTTGCTAACTTCTACCCTGGTGACAATGCGAGTACTAATTTTTGGGTTCCAGTACCTTATCAATCGCTCCCACTGCAAGTCATAGATGCTCGAGGGGTATGGTGATACCGTACTCCGTGCTGAAGCTCTGGAGAAAGAACTTACGAAAGAAAAACTGTACATCTCCCGCTTGATGATGAAGCACGACAGCTCGACAGCGGCCTTGTGGAACCGGATTTAACATTTGGGGGATGAGAAGGAGCGTCTTACTGCTTGCAATAAGTCTCTCAATCACAAAATTGAAGGTAGTCTCTTCTCCTTTGATGTTCATCGGCTACTGATTGTATGTCGATTCTTATTAACCCCATGCTGATGTTGCACAAAATATAAGAAACTGGAACCAGAGCTTCAAGCATCAATCACCGATTGGAAAAATGTCTTCTATTGGGTGACAGATCAACACGACAAGCTAGTGCTTCATGTTGAAAAGTTGGAGCATGATCTGGAGAAGGAGACACAGATGCGCAAGGATGGTGAGGTTGATCTGGTTAATGCTATGAAGACCATCCGAGAGCACGAAGCTGAGCTAGAAGCTGCCAAACTCGCTCTGAAGGAGATATCTGAAGCGACCTAGTCAATAGCGGACATGGTGGAGTCTCCAGTTGAAGGTGTAGAGCCCCATTAGCTATTTGAAGTACTCATGAACGTGCTAGGGAAATTCACCAGCTACATTCAGAAGATGGCGAAGTCTATCTCCAAGCAACTGCTGAGCTTCGTCAAGTCTTTCTATCCTCAAGCTGATCTGGCTCCTATTGCAGAAGGTATAGCAAATGACTGCTCTGATGACTCTTCAAGTAGTACATGCAAGAGATGAACCCCATTGCAGAAGAATTAGCCAATCATCTGGTCCTTGAGTAGTTCTGTATTAAGGCAAACATTAGTTCTATTTTGAAAACATGAAATGAATGCTTTGTAATGTAAATATTTCTAAGTCTTGATGCAATCTCCACTATTTTCGACTTGTTATTTTAGTGCATCTTACAATCTTCCCTAATATTTTACTCGTACGGTGGATGTAAATGTCTGTGCATAAGGCTTCTTTGATGAGCCTCATCAAGCACTAGTTGTGAGTACTCTTGTGATGTGTTCCTTTGTTGCGGTGCACGAGTACTCAAGTTACCTGGGCTGCAGGCTTCTTTCAATAGAGGTCTCTTTAGGGTCTTATGTACAGAGTATGTCTCCACGTACTCAATAGGCTCACTTTGACGTTCACTCAAAGATTCCTGGAATTCTGCAAATTTGTTTTTACAAGCCGCGACTGGACAAGTTTGTCCGATGAGTTAATTAACACATAAAGTTTACTACAGACTTGCTTTGCAAGCTACAATTGGACGATTTTGTCTAGTGAGTTGAATAACTTATTATAATTTTGCAGACTTGCTATTACAAGCGGTACTTGGGTGATTTTGCCCAGTGGAGCTGAAAAGCTCATTGTAGTTGTGCAGACTTGTTATTACAAGCCGTGATAAGGCAGAAATAAGTAGTCGAATTACGACAAAAATATGATTGCTTTATTAAATTGTAAATCTACAACTAGGGCTGATGGTCGATTTACATGAATATGCAAATTGAAATTAGCGATAATATCGATAGGGTTGCTCAATGTTCCACGAGTTGTCGACGTCTTCACCTGAGGGGTGTTATAATCGATATGATTCAGGTCCAGTGACCTTGGAGATGATAAAAGGCTCCCCCCATGGTGAGTTGATCTTGTGTAGCCCTTCGGTGTCCTGGATACGGTGAAGGACCATGTTGCCTATGTTGAATGATCGTTCTTTGATGTTTCGATCATGGTAGCGGCGAAGGCCTTCGAGGTATCTTGCGAACTGGATGAGTGCTACGCAGCGAGCTTCTTTGAGGCTGTCAATGTCTAGACACCTTGTTTCCTCTGCTACACCTTCCTCATACTGCTCGACTGTTGGAGATTTCCACATGACGTCGATAGGTAGGACAACTTCGAATTCGTAGACCAGGAAGTACGGCGATTGCCCTGTAGGCTTGCATAGCTGGGTAGTTTTTTGAGCCATTTGCCTCCTTTTGTGTTTCCAATATCATGCAGTCTTTTCTTGAGAGCTTCCAGTACCATCCCATTGGCGCGCTCAACCTGGCTATTGGCCCGCAGATGAGTGACAGAGACAAATCGGACATCGATCCCACTATTCTCGCAGTATTCCCAGAACCCATGGTTGTTGAAATTTGAACCCAGGTCTGTGATTATGTGATTGGGGAAGCCGTAGCAATGAACAAGCTCATTGTGGAAGTTGAGTACTTTGTCTGCTTTGGGGCAGGTAACTGGCTTCACCTCGATCCACTTGTTAAACTTGTCAAAGGCCACCAGAACTCAGTTGAATCCTCTAGATGTGGTGGGCTATGGGCCAATGATGTCTAGCCCCCAGCACATAAAGGTCCAAGAGGGTGGTATGGTGATCAACTTCTAGGTAGGGATGTGCTACTGCTTGGAAAAGAATTGGCACCCTTGGCATTGGCGGACTAGTTCCTTGGCGTCAGCGAGAGATGTAGGCTAATAGAACCTTGATCTGAAAGTTTTACTCACAATTGTGCATAAGGACGCGTGGTTGCCGCAAATGCCTTTGTGGATCTCCTCTAGTATGTCCTTGCCGTCTTGCCGTGAGACGCACTTCATGAGTACTCCTGACGATGCGCCTCTTCTGTAAAGTTTGTCTCCAACTAGAACATAGTTCTTGCTGCATTGTAAGATTTGCTCTGCCTCTGTCTTGTCTGACGGTAACTTGTGCTTTTTGGTGTAGTCGATAAAGGGGACTCTCCAGTCTACGTCGATCATCATGACCTCCCGATCTGGTGTGGTAGGACCTCGATCAGTGGTTGTTGATGGTATCGGCTCTATTATGGATGGCTTGTGTAGCTTATGGATGAAAACCCTACTGAAACTTGAGCACGAGTAGATCCAAGCTTGGATAGGACGTCCACAACAATGTTGTTGTCATGAACTATATGGTGGAACTCCAAACTATAGAATTTGTTCTCTAGCTTGCGTACTTCTAGGCAATATGCATCCATGTTCTCCTTATGGCAGTGCCACTCATCATTGACTTGATTGATCACTACCAGTGATTCATCGTAGACCAAAAATCACATTATTCCTAGCGAGACTGCCAGGCGGAGCCCATGCAGAAGCGCCTCGTATTAAGCTTCATTGTTGGATACTTCCCAGAAGACTTGCAAGACATACTTGAGTTGTTCGCCCTTTGGAGATATCAAGAGTACTCCTGCACCGGCGCCCTCGAGCTTGAGCGATCCATCGAAATACATGACCTAGTGCTCTGGACGCTCTTCTGGTGTTGTTAGTTGATTCTCCTACCACTCTGCCATGAAATTGACTAGGGCTTGGGACTTGATTGCGGTCCTTGATTTGAATTACAGGGACAATGCTTTGAGTTCTACCGCCTACTTAGATATTCTTCCTGTTGTAACTCGACTGTAGAGAATTTCTCCCGGGAGAAGTTGGTGACAACAGAGATCTTGTGCTCTTGGAAGTAATGTCATAACTTGTGCGAGGTGAGCAATATCGCGTACAACAGCTTCTAGAATGGTGGATATCTGATCTTGAAATCTGACAGCACCTCGCTTACGAAGTAGATAAACCTCTGTACTTTGAATACATGGCCTAGTTCGCTGTGCTAACAACATGAGTAGTTGCAGCGATGTAGAGCAGCAAGCCTTCATTGGGGTTTGGCGTCGTGAGGACTGGTGGCTTTGATAGGAAGTCCTTTAATTGTTGTAGGACTTGATCTGTCTCCTCGGTCCACTGAAACTTGTCTTACCACTTGAGTAGTTTGAAGAAGGGTAGGGCCTGTTCTCCAAGTCTTGAGATGAATATGTTGAGGGCTGCCATGCATCCAGTCAGCTTCTGGACGTCCTTGATGCCTGATGGGGCATGCATGTCGGTGATGGTGGAGATCTTCTCGGGGTTAGCTTTAATGCCTCGGTGACTAATGATAAACCCGAATAGTTTCCTAGATGGCACACCAGAAACGCACTTTGTCGGGTTGAGCTTTCACCGGAACTCTCGTAAGCTTGCGAAAGTTTCTTCAAGATCTGCAATCAGGTCGTTGGGATTTCTGGTCTTTACGACCACGTCATCCACATACGCCTCCACGTTGTGGTGTAGCTGCTTCTTGAAGCACTCCTGGATTGCCCGTTGATAAGTAGCGCCTGCGTTCTTCAACCCGAAAGACATTGTTGTGTAGCAGAAAGCTTCGTATGGGGTGATGAACACAGTCTTGATCTAGTCTTCCTCCTTGAGAGCTAGCTAGTGATACTCCGAGTAGCAATCGAGGAAACAGAAGAGGGTGCATCCAGTTGTGGAGTCGATGACCTCATCAATCCTACGGAGCCCGAAGAGATCCTTTGGACAGTGCTTGTTGAGGTTTGTGTAGTTGACACACATCCTCCACTCATTGTTGTTTTTCTTTCGCACTAGGGTGGGATTGATGAGCCACTCTGAATCATAGACTTTTTTTATGAAGCCCACCGTGAGTAGTTTGGACAGCTTTTTCTTGATGGCTTCCCTTCTATCTTGGGCAAATCATCGTAGGCGTTGCCTTTTTGGTGTATCTTTTGGATTCACGATGAGTGAGTGCTCAATCAACTCCCTGGGCACCCCCGGCATGTCCACTGGTTTCCACGCGAAGATGTCTCGGTTGGCCCGGAGGAAACCGATGAGCGCGCTTTCCTATTTAAGATCCTGCCTTGTGCCGATCAGAGCTGTTTTGGAGCTATCACTGTCTACTTCACTTACTGGCTTGACCTTGGCTGCCCCCAACTTCTTTTCTGGAATCTTGAGCTCGACAGGGATAGCTTCTTGGATGCAGTGAAGACATGCATCATCGGTTTTGATACTTGGGTAGTTACTGCTAGCTCCACAGCTTCTGTGTCACGGTCATACGACCTCTTCAAGTCTCCGTGTAGGGAGAGTACTCCCTTGGGTCCCAGAATCTTGAGTGCAAAGTACACGTAGTGCGGGATGACCATGAATTTGGCCAATACTGGTCTTCCAAGGATGGCGTGGTACGATGTTTCGAAGTCCGTTACCTCGAACCAAATGTATTTTGTCCGGTTGTGTTCTTTGGTCCCAAAGGTAACTAGGAAAACCATCTATCCGAGTGTTACAGCCGCGTAGCCTGGGAAAATCATATAGAACGGAGAGTTCATTGGGGTTAACATATCGGTGATGTCGAGGCCCATCTTCTTTAGTGTCTTGACGAACAGGACGTTGAGACCACTACTGTCGTTGATGAGTACTTTAGTAAGTCTGGAGCCAACAACAACCAGGTCCAGGACAAAGGGATACCGTCCTGGATCTGACAACTAGTCCATTGGTCCTTCCTAGAGAAGGTAATTGGCACCTCGGACCATTTGAGGAACGTTGGCGTCGCAGGTTCAATGGACATTATCTCTCGAGAGTGAGCTTCTGGGACCACTTGGTAGTAGTACCTGGGATTCTGCCAAAGATGACGTTGACGGTGTTGGATGGGTTCTGGAACTTGCCATTGTCACAATCGTCTTTGTCTTCCTTAGCCTTACCCTTGTCTTTGGTGCCAAATGGTTCTGGCAGGTCTTTCATGACTCTTTGTAGACTGAAACAATCTATCGCAGAGTGCTTGCTGTATGGGTGCCATGGGCACTGTTTCCTCAAGAGCTCGTTGAACGAGGGTCTGCCTTGATTCTTGCCACCATATTTCTTGGATGACTACAAAATTGCTGTGACAGTATTGTTTGGCTTGTGCTTGCGGTTGTGACCTCCCGGATAGTTATTTCGCTTGTCATTGTTGGGGCGATCGTTGTGGTTCTTGTCGTTGCATTGGCCATTGTTCTGATTGTTGTTGTTCTGGCCCTTGTTGTGATTGGACTCGAACCTTTCGATCTCCCTATCTTCTTCATATGCTCACATCTGTACCATGATCTTGAGAGATTTGACATCAGAGGGATGTCTTCTACTGAAGTCTTGTAACATCCGGTGGTCGCGGAGGCCCTTCTAGAAGTAGTTAATAATGTCACGCTCCATGACATCCACGATTGTGGCCTTCTTGTCGAAAAAGCAACGTAAATAGCTCCGCAAGGTCTCGCCTTCTTGTAGTTTAACTTGAGACAAGTCGATCCTGTTACCAGGACGCTGCATTGCCCTCACGTAAGTGTTGGTGAACGCTACCTTAAGGTCCTTCCACAAGTCGATGTAGTTCTTATCCAACGATTCAAGCCATGTGAGGGGCGCCGCCTCCATGCAGATGGGGAAGTAGATGACTTTGATGTCGTCGTTTCCCTCAGCTGCGTGTACTGACAGCGAGTAGCACCGGAGCCATTGGACTGGGTCCTGCTTGCCATCGTACTTGGTGATACTCGGGGGTTTGAACTTTTTGGGTAGAGGTGTCCTCCTCACACATCTTGAGAAGGCGGGGAACCCATCAGTATCATCTGCTGGGTGTTCGACTTTTTGCTTACACTCGCGGTGCCGTCCGTCGATGATGGTACGGGCGTCGCACCTAACGTTGATGTTGTTGTGAAGGTATTTTACTGGGCGTTCAAGCTCTGGGTTAGCCCCACGGTGGCCACGACCTCCCGAGGGTCCTGCCCGACTACCTTCAGCTCCAGCTTAACTTGGTCCGGCACCTCGGAGTTGACTTGGTCTGGACAGAGGGCCTCTATGACTGCTACCATGTTGACTTCGCTGGAACAGGGAGCGTTGGACTGAATGTATCAGATTCTGCTAATCGAGTTATTCGTACCGAGTTCCGCTAGTTCAGCCAACGATCTTGTGTACTTGTTCTAAGACATCACGCGGGTGATGAGATAGATAGACGCGACGATAGCTAGGGGAGTACGATGGTGACGCATTTGAACTGCTTCAAAGGCATTATCCTGGTTCTGGATTGGTAGGTCCACTACAAGGTGACGGTGGCGCTCTACTCTTGCGGTGTTTCTTGCTCGTCATCGAGTTCTTTAAGCTTCAATCTCTTCTCCGACAATGTTGGTGATGAGTTCATTCTGCGAGACGTCATCCGGGTGTCGCTCATGTCGCGGATTTCTGTCCCATTGCTCTTCTTTTCATCCTCTTGTCTAGTAATGATGGCGAAGAGTTCTCACTCTGGAGAGTGGCTTCCTAAGCTTGAACTGATGACCTCTATGGTGCCGCCTTCCTCGTAGATGGGTGACGGAGGATTTTTCTCCTGGTACGAGAGGGTGTCGAGGTAGGCGATGAGGCACAAATCGTTGTCTTTGGTAAGAGCAAGTGGCTTCATGTTGGGTCAGTAGATTAATCTATCTTAGAGGAGTTGATGTGATCACTAGGCCCTACTGCGAACCTGATAAAGGCGTCTCCTCATCCAGATTTGAGTAGTAGTTAAGGTCCTCGATCATATCCATATCGAATTGTGATCTGGACAGGGCAGCTTGATAACTAGTGACTGTGTTGTGGAGTTTGGACTGGAATCAACTCGCGTGGTAGTCCGACTCGCACGATGGCTTATGTGCCAGCTTGTGAAAGTCAATGCGCCTAGCGGGAGAAGTCAAATTGAACTCGAACTCGTCCCCCAGCCTCTAACTAGGTTAGAAATTGAAAATTCACCAAAATTGTTGACAAGGCCCTCCAGATCTTGGTGCTAGAGCTTCATGGTTTGCTACTTCTTCTCCGGGATCGATGCAATGTGGCGGTGGAAATTTCCTGCGTCATCTGCGATGCAAATCCAAGAGCCGAAGATAAACGTCGCACCTGCTTCGAACGCGATGGTGGGCTTGATGATGACTTGTGCCATCGAGTTCGCTAGTGTATTCTTGGTGAGTGCCCCTGTTGACACCGGATTTTGACTAATACTATAAATTCAGAGTACAAGATAATTGGAGTCACGTACAACAATAAGAAGCTAGCATGCGCGCACATGGGCATGGAGTCCAAATCGGCTTCATTGGATTGATCGGCAAGCAGAGGCATAGTTGATATAAAGGAAAGGCCAGCACATATGGATAAAAATGATTAGAATATACAACATGGATTCTGGTGCACTTTGCATGCCATACGTGGTAGGCTACCAGAATAGTTATGCATGCGGCTGATCTTTGCATGTACGGGAGGTTGTCTTATAGAATAAAATATTTTAGAGATAGAGTTGGGTTAGTTAGAGATAGAGTTTTTTATTAGAAAAGATTGTGTACGTGACTTGCCTTGCACGTGGTTAGATGCCAATTATGTAACGTCCCTATAAATATAAAGGGACTTGGCCATCGTAAAGAATCATCACATGATCAATATACAACACATTTATCTTTTATTTACTTTTTCGGCTTCACGCCATTGCATTAAGAGTAGGAGTAGTGTAGCTTCTCGACGAGTTCCTTCTAGCAAGTTGCGCTGCATCGACCTCGATCTCTAGCAAGCTGCAAGTTCCCATTATCAGGTGTACTAGACTTCGACTTCCGGGCGCATCGCTGTCGTTGGATCTAGTTTCATCTACCAGTTATCGAGTATCTTGGATCTTTGACTTATAGCGCATCACTTCTGTCTCGATCTACGGTATTCACCAGTTATCCCCCCTTGATTAAGTTTGCGTCGGCTGATATTTATTTGTTCTATCGTCTTGCCGTTTACGACACATCAATTGTTATTAATTCTGTCGGAATAGACGATAGATCTATTTTTAATAGCCTGTTGCATCTTAATCTTGGTTGCCCCTCGAGTGCCGTTGAAATTGAGTTTCATTATAATTGGATTCATCGGCTGGCGGGGTTTAAATTGACGTCCTGCTGAGTGTTTCTAGGCTGCAACTATTGGGCGCATCGCTGTGATTTCACCTAAAAATATTTGTAGCGACGTTAGTTTGAATCTCATTGGCTTGTGGCTCTGGCTATGGTGGAGCAAGAATTCGATGACGCTCTATCTCCTATCGGCTCTCCAGCCGATGATTATCGCCAACTGTGTTGAATCGGCTGGATAGCCGATGAGCTACTCATGCTCACCAAGAAGAATTATCTCCACCTTGTCAATTGAATGGTCAAACTAACTGGCACGCCTGCGCACATCACGAGCGCCGATTTGGATTCTACACTGGAGTTAAGCAAATCTCCCAGGTCCTCATGTGGTGATGCAGGGTCCACCACCGTCAGGATTTTGTGTAAACACATTTTGGCACGCTCGGTAGGACACGAAGATATACCCTGCTACCAATAATTATTACTAGATAGTTCGTATATTTAATCGGCTCAATGATGGAACAAGTCGACGAGAACCAAAACTGATCGGCTCGACGCAAGTGCGCACCGCTCCTTTGAGTTTGATCTGATGGCCGGCGAAAAATCAAAAGAAAATTAATTGCTGTTGATCATCAGCCGATGAGTTCAAAATTATTCAAAGGGAGTATATACATGGCCAGCAAAATCCGAAGGTATTCAGTCCGCAAGTTGCAATGGAATGTTAGTCTCGGAAACTGTTGGCCGTACATATATAGTTTGATCAAAGCCCGGAGGTCTACGGAGGATTTTTTTTCCCTTATTCAGTTGGGGTGGATACAACTACGTGACCGTGTCCTGGCTAATCACGAGGCAATACCGTAGCCTTTTATAAAAAGGAAAGGCCGATTACTACTTTTGTTGGTAATAGGTCTAGCAAATTGCAGCCTAGAATATAAATGGTTCGGCCATGGTGAATAGTGGCAAGCATTAAACCGAACAGCCAGCTGGGGCTAGTTGTGTACACACTGACGATAGAAAAATATATGAGATCTATTGAGTCATCAGGGACAGCTGATGACTAAATTTGCAAGAATCTCAGCCGATTGTGCAGTACAATCAGTCATCGGCTATGCCGCAACTCATGGGAAACTTCCAGCACCCTCAGATTGGAATGTACTGGTAGCAGAACGCTGGAGTTCAACTCCAGCCGATAGGAGGCCACGCACCCCCAGCTTTTGGAGTCCAGCCGATTGCCTAGTTGCCACATCGGCAGGCAGGGGTTTAGCATCATGACGGAGATCAGCAGGTCGATTGGGTGAATTAGATAGCCGTTCGCGACCTCGTCACCGCTCGGGTCAGCGACGTGCTGGACAGCTCGCTTGGGTCCGTGGCGGAGACGATCAAGAAGGCGGTGGACGGCGTGGGGGACGCGTTCGTGCGGTCGGTGGTGGACTACCTGGAGCTGGAGCTGGGGAAGGGAGGTGACAAGGAGGGCGCCAACGCTGAGGCGGCGAGCGAGCAGCTCGTGCCGGCGTCCGACCTGTGGGCGGTGAGCTGGCTGGGGATGTCCATGTACGACGCCGACTTCGGCTCAGGAGCGCCGCGGTTCGTTGCTCCTGCACAGATGTTCGGCGTCGGCACGGCGTACATGACCCCTTGCGCCAACAAGGACGACGGCATTACCGTGCTTTTCTCGATGGAATCCGAGTACATAGAGTGCTTCGAGAAGGTCTTCTACGGGGAGTGAGATAGCACGATAGCAATGTTATTCAGTGATTTTATCAATGTAAAAGCATCATTATTAGAGCGAATCTTTTATAATCGTCCTAAGCTTATACAATCTTTCATTTAAGCTTATACTATGATCTTTTATGATGTAATGAATAAATGAATAAACCGTATCTTGTCGTGAACCAAATGTTAAGTACAAATGATCAAGCACCCATAGCATGAGGATGCGAAAAGAAAGGTTTGGTGTCAACATAAAAGGCAGCTGGCCTTCATGTACAATCCTATGCGGCTATGCCCCTGTGTAATAAAGCTGAGTAGTTGACACCAGTACAAAGCAAGCAACGTGTGACGTGTCGAAGGACTGAGGTCCCTGTTGATGCAATGATGCATCGGCAAAGTACACAAGTAGACTTGCATTCGCGTACGTACATGCCAAAGAAGTGCAAACTGACGAGAGAAAATTGATTCAGAAATGGTGGCCCTTATTTAATTTGATACTGAATTCAGTATGTAGTATAGTAGCGTGCCAACTGCTAACGTACGGCTACCAGATTCGATGGTATCACATCAATTAGACGCCGTCCGAAGTCCTGCTGGGCCCCCGAAAATAAAGGCCAAACGAACATCGGTGAAATCGACATCCGAGAACAAGCTTTTGGTGATGAGGATTGAGGACGACTTGAGCATACTCTCAAGATGAGTCAGGAACATGAACAAGACAGCGTTTTTGCATCTGATCAGTGGCGGCCGTCGTTGTAACATCATCCAAATTGGCAACCGACAGAGGCGCGATCTCTCAAGCGTCGCAATGTATCTCATCATTTAGGACACTGCAAAGTAATTTTATCAGGGTTAATCCAATCCCCTGTGTCACCACTCACCACCGCAGTTCCCATTTTATTTGGAGTCTTGCGATTACCTTTGTGCATTTTGGAAGAAACAGAAGCACATGACTTTCGTACCTTGGTAGTTTGAGATCGAGATCTGTCGCAAAAAATCTCATAGACTAATTTATTTTCCTCGTCAAGAAATTAACATATATCCTCGCGTTTTATTTAACTAGCAAGGTTGCCCCCGCTAATAGTGTGGCTAGACACATTGCACTTAAAAGTCATCTATAGTTCTTTATGTGAATTAAAAATATATTATTTTAAACTTTATGTGGAAACAGTGTCATGTGGTTACAAGGTGCATGCAATTCAGAAAAACCACACATTATCAACGATATAGTGATATTAACACATTCATATTTATTGGTGAAATCTCAATCCGAAACCCTCCTTCGTCTCTTACCTTTTGTTTCTATTTTGGTTTTACGTTTGATCTTTCCATTGTAAATTTGCTGCCTATGACAATGAGTCGTGCATGTTGGATTGTGCTGGTATCCTCTGAACTTTCATTTCTATTTACAAAACAATCTTCCTCATGGAAAATATTTTAATATCATATTGTTGTGCTATGGCTTATTATGGCCTCAACTCAGTGCACAAATCTCTACTTTGAGAGGCTCTAATTAACCCATAGTTGATGTGTCCTGTCACGCCTGCAGAATGGAAGGCTTGGAGGGGTTCATCTTCCTTCCCCTTCCTATTAGCCCCACCTCTTGTTCTTCCTCTCTCCCTGCTTTTCTCTTCATCTCCCTCTTCTTTCCAAGGGGAGGTTCCAGGGGCTGAGAGTAGGGGGCCTTGAGCCCCCTCAGCCCCCACGCTCGATCCATCCCTGAATGCGTCTCTTTTTCTTTTTTTCTAGAAACCTAATAAAACTATTATTGGTCGATGATGTGAAACACATCTTCCTATATTATCAATATTTAAATACCACATGAATAATTAATTTTACTTAATATCAAACTTTTCTAATTTACTTATTGTTTCTATGCTTTTATAAAAATCCTATAGTTTCGAAATTGTTTTGCCTTATTATGCACCATGCTGGTCTTTCTCTTGTTAGTCATCTCCTTCCCCATGGAAAATTAGTTTCTTCATTCATTTCTCTGTCTTAAGGCCTTCCTTTAATTTCTATCTCACGGGCATGCACCACTGTCCGCTGCCTCCTACATCTTTCCGCATATACAAAACCTCTCGGGTGCCTCAACTACTTCTTCCTTTTTCTTGCGTATGCTCTATTTATTTGTCTTTCTTAAGGTACACTGGGTCTCCTTGACTCCTGTCCCTTGTTGCGTCTCGCCAATTCTATGTAGAACAATTCATAGGGCGCTTATACACTGTGCGCTTGAGATAATTGCAACAAAAGTGTCGTCTCGGGATGCTTTGTCTCCGTCTTCGGTGAGGTAGCTCCAAATCTTGACTGATGTGGTGACCGGCTATGGGCCCATCATGGGGCATACCAATGTGAAATCTGGCAGCCATCTGAGTGGTATTTGACACCAAGTGATCTCATGGGTCAACTTACGGCCCATCAGAGGGACAGTATTACGTTCACCTGCATCTAAGAAGTCTCTACCTTTCTGTCAGGCGCTTGAACTATTACTTCCAGTTTTTTTGCATATGCTCTACTTATCTCAGACCATTGCCAAGAAGAAAATCAAAGGTGCTCCGAGGGGTATCTGGCCCCAGTGATCTCGTGGGCTAACTGACAGCCCATCATGGGGCACACTATTATGTTCACTGTCACCTATGATGCCTCTACTTGTGCCAGGTGCTTCAACTACTCTTCTTGTTTCTTGCATATGCTCTACTTATACGTCGTCTTCTGACCACTTGCTAGATAAAAATCCAAGGCACATTGGATCTCCTTGACTCCTCTTCCTCATTGTATCTTGTTGACTCTATGAACACCCATTTGCTAGGGCGCTTATGGACACCCATTTGTCTCCAACTCTGGCAAGGCAACGCTACAACGGAAGCACCATTGATATTTTCTCATGCTGTTCGCTTTGACCAGGACCATCTTTTAGATATATGCAATACCTCAGTTTCGGGTTTCCAAGACGCATGTGGTGCACCCAATCTCATTGGGTCATCGACACGTTGTCGGTTGCCTTTAGAGGTGCTCTCTTCCTAGCATTGGAGTGCCACCGCTGTAGAGTTGGTGATAATGTTGTAGGGGCTATGCAGCATGGACACCACTACGCTGGATCTGTTGTACGCCAAATTTAGGCCCCGTTTGGTAGGGCTTCTCAAAGTACTTCTCCACCGGCTTTTGATGAAGCCCTACCAAAGGGTCAATTTCAAAACGGCTTCACCACCAAAGCCGAGGAGAAGCCGCAAAATGGCTTACACTAGAGAGGAGAAACCGAAAAAAGTGGCTTCACTGGCTTCTCCTCTCTCTCCAAGCATTAAGTGATCATAAAATTACATATATTACCATTGAGAAGCCGTTTTACCAAACGTTTTGCAAAACGGCTTCAGCTTCACTAAAAAAGCCACTCCACCGAAGAAGCCGAAGCCGAAGCCGTTTTATGAGAAGCCGAAGCTCTACCAAACGGGACCTTAGTTATTTATTAATTATATTTGATATGTGTGAAATCAAATGCTTTATTTAGCTATTATATTAGGCACACCTTGGCAGCCCCAATAAAAAATGTTCTTTATAGCTGAGTTGGCTCGATGAAGTGGTGGCCTTACAGGGTGATCGGATTTAGCTAGCGGCCTGTGCGGAAGGCGGAGACGCTGACTCCGCGGCATCTTCGGAAAAAAATTCTGTGCGGCACCGCGCGGATCGATGCCACGTGTTCCTAAGTCAAACTGCACGGGACACGTTTCCACTCTCGTTTTCTTCCGAGCCATTCTGCTTCGAGCTGAGCGTTTTGACCTGCCATCGAGCCGGCCCTTTCTGCTCGCTTTGTCGCTGACCAGCCGCCCTTTCTGCTCGCTTGGCCGCCGACGATGGTCGATGGTCTAGATTCTCGCAGTAGCAGTACCGGCGTTGTCTTTTTTTTTTCTTTCTTTTACGGGACAGGTGCTGTCGTTATTGTCTTTTTTATAAGGAAAAAAGAACGTTGATGATGTGGGAAGGTATGTCTGCTCGTCGTTGTTTTTGTACACGGAGAGAAACGTAAATGATATGAGAAATAAATTAATTTTTCCTTTTCTATATCTTATTACGTGTATATTCTTTTCCTTTTCTAGCCATCTTTTACTTCTAGTCATATTTGATATGAGCCCTTTGAATTAATGTAAGCCATTAGATCCTCGTAAAATCCGACGGTGCAAATTCTTCTCTTTTTCTGATTAACGTGGGAATTTCTAGACCCTCTCGGTGAACATGATGGCTTCTTTTAACATTATTATATTAAGATAATAAATAAGCCACTGGTTCGTGGAACACATTAGCAGTCCGCTCTCCGGTTAGGCAGTAAGGTGCAACCGTGCGAACGTTGCCTTAGTCTTCACACAGCTGCAGGTTCAACCTTAGAAGAATTGAACTGTCTCCCTACCTGAATTATATTCAGCAAGCAATAAGAT
Organism: Setaria italica; assembly: GCF_000263155.2. Lineage (NCBI taxonomy): Eukaryota > Viridiplantae > Streptophyta > Magnoliopsida > Poales > Poaceae > Setaria > Setaria italica. The sequence goes on along the minus strand of NC_028455.1, from coordinate 28,679,172 downwards.
TCAGTACAGATGGTACTCAGCAAGTCCTACCACTATTTGAGAGTTTAAATAGATGCATAAGGTATATTGACAAGGAAAATAATGCTTTATGGTTTAGACCTAATCCTATTGCATCTCACATGCAAGTATTTGATAAACCATGTTGTTCAATATCATTGTAAAAGTGTTGGCCCCGGGGAAGGCAATTCCATCCCCGCAGTTCCCATATTTTATCTAGCAAGCACGAATTAAGTCTCCCCCGCTCCATGCCACAGATGACATTTCAGCAAAACATGAGCACGTACCCGTGCTCATACACCCATTTTCACACCAAATTTACCCACACCATGAGTCTAACCATAGTGTGACCAGAACTGTAGTGCATGTTCATCATGGACACATCTATTTGAATAGATTTACAGCGTACAACCTCTACATATGTAAAGTTTGAACCCTATGGTTATGAGCTGGTTAACCTAATTGACATGGTTAATTTAGCAACTAGGGTTAACCAAATTCTAGGGCCGGAGCGGCTTTGGACCCAAACTAATAATAAATAAAATACACTCCATAAGCTAGCAACTAGGTTGGATGTATAAGGCTTGATTTTAGATGAATTTAGGTGAAAGGATCACCAGAATTGGAGTTGACAGATGAAATATGGACTTTGGAATATAATCTGAGAGATTAATTTCAAAAAGAAAAGGAAAGGGAATATTAGGGATAGAGATTAATGTTCCATTAAATACGAATTTTGGTACTTTTTAAAGGATTTCGGGAATCAAATGAATTTGGAAATTGGAAAAGGGTTTAGTGGTTCTACACTTCTACTTGTGGGTCCTGGACCCATGGTCAATGTCAAAAAAAAGTTGACCAGTCAATTGTCAACACTGTGGTGGGTAGAGGGAGGAGAGAGAGAGAGAGAGAGCTGGACTGGTTGCTGGCAATGATGGGCCATGGCCTTGGTGGAGGCCTACTGAGGAAGTGGGAGCGGAGCAAAGGGGGGCTGGGTTGGGTGGTTGGTGGTAAAGGCTGAAGTGGCCTGGGATTTGATGCGGGCCTGAAATCAGAGGAGGAGGAGTGTCGAGTGTCGACAAAAAAAAAATGAAAGAAGAAAAGAAAACAGGCTGGACTGGCCAGACCGTGGTTGAAAAAGAGAAGGGCGAGGAGATTTCAGCCCACGACGTGATTTGGATGGAAGAAATGATTTTTGAAGATTTGGAAATTGATTTAGGAAGGAGTTGGATTAGTATAGAGATTAGATTACTCAAAAAAGTATAGAGAATAGATTAGGGATAGATCGAGGTTCTGATGGGATGCAGGCTCAAATTTGAGTATGATTCAAATTTGAATGCGGTGCACAAATTCCAAGAACCAATAATGCAAATGAAATAATTGTGCAAGTTTTAAATTCAAATGATTTTGATTGGAAATTAATCCGACATACTCAGCTAAAAAATAAACTACATTGGTTTTAGGTTTTGAGAAGTTTAAATTTTAGTGAATCTTGCTACCCGTCCAAATGATCGAAAAACAGGGCATTACACACATGGGCGGAGCTTAGTGCTGGCCAAAGTAGGCCATGGCCCCCTCTGATTTAGGAAATTTCTATAAGAAGTCTTTAATTCCACTGTTTAAGCACAAATAAATGATAATTTGGCCTATTCTGTTACATTGTTGGCCCCCTCTTCCTTTCAATCCAAGCTCTCCCACTGATTACACACGTGAGTAATGAATGCAGGTGACGCTCTTCATGTGCGATAGCATCGTCTTGTTGATCAGTATAGGGACTGTGCTCGCTCGTGCCCTTGACCGCAATCCACTCATCCTCTCTAATCTGCTCGTAGCATGTGGCAGCAGAAATATCGCTGGGTCTCGTGGCCGGGCAGCTAGCTACTCAGCCGTTGGCCAATATCTCATTTTTGAGATGGCAATTCGATGAAGCCAAAGTTTGATGACGGCAAAAATTTCTATTTTGCTCGTCCACACTGGCGTTGTCGTATCAGAGATTCGAACAGCGGCTCTCTTCCGAACTGCCCGCTATGGCAATCCCAAAGCTCTCAAGTCTCAGCCATGGAATTCGCCCGCTAAGCCGCCACTACGACACAAGACGAGGGATGGCTACTACCGCCTCCCCAGCTTCTCCCCACACGGTTATGAATTAGCTCTCTACTGTGATCTTACTAATTTATCTTCTGTGGATAGTGGCTGTCCACCTGTCCCTCTTCTCTCTCTAGGGTTTACAAGATTGGTTGGTTTCAATGCTTTATTATCAACTAAATTGACAAAATCAAGTTCCTAGTCTGCCACAATTATTCAAACAAACAGGTACATCGAGTTTGAACAGAGAATGTTTGATTACCTAGAGATTTTATTGAGTTATTGCGCTGAAGAAACTGACGACGATAGTTTGGGGGAGTTTAGGCGCAGATGATGATAATCGATAAAGCGCGCTCCGCCCGGAGTTCCTGAACTAGAATGTTCACCGTGAGATCATCGCGGCCGAATTGGCTGGGCGGACTGGAGCATGCGCCCCCTGACCACGTTGTCCCCGCCATGGCACCACCCCTATTCAGGAACATAGTCAGATGTTGACCTTCATGGATTGACAAGTCGAAAAACTCGAGGAGGTTGCATATTATTCTGGTTTAGTGATTGGTGAGAGGTTTGTGTTCAATCTGTCGATCTCTGCCATTTGGACATGCCCATTGAATTAATTATCTCAAGGTTTAGTGGTTTCACTTGTGGGTCTTGGACCCATGGTCAATGTCAAAAAATTAAATGTTGGTCAGTCAATTGTCAACACTGTTATGGTGTAAAAAAAAAAGGTTTTGGGCGAGTTGGGCTAGCTGCCGGTGATGGTGGGCCAAGGCCTTGCTGAGGCCTGCGGAGGAAGTGGGACCAAAATGGGCTGGTTTGGGCCACGTTGGGTGGTAAAGGCTGAAGTAGCCTGAGATTTGGTGTGGGCTTGGAATGACAGAGGAGGAGGTGATGACAAAAAAGAAGAATGAAAGATGAAAAAAAATAGGTCCGATGGGCCAGACCGTGGTTGAAAAAGAGAGGGAGAAGATATTTCAGCCCACAACGTGATTTGGATGGAAAAAATGATTTTTGGAGATTTAGAAATTAATTTAGGATCTAATATACAGTTTCAAGGTTTGATTCAAAAGGAGTTAGATTAGTATAGAGATTAGATTACTCACTGGTCTTCTTTCTTTTTTGATTACCTTCCTCGCGTATGTATAAGACCAAATCCATTCTTTTTCGAAATGGATTTCGAAAAAGTACAGAGATTAGAGTAGGGATAGATCGAGGTTAATATGGGATGCATGCTCAAATTTGAATTAGATTCAAATTCGAATGCGGCACACAAATTCAAATGATTTTAATTGGAAATTAATCCGACCTACTCAGCTTGAAAATAAACTACATTAGATTTTGAGAAGTTTAAATTTTAGTGAATTTTGCTACCTGTCCAAATGACCGAAAAATAGGGTAATACACACGTGAATGAATGTAGATGACTCAATGGCCCTGTTTGGAGTCGCTTTTCTGGAACTCGCTTATCTGGTAAGCAAGCTTATCTGATAAGCCGCTGCCTGGAGAATCTGCTGTCTGAATAAGCAGGGTGTTTGGCAATCCTGATTATTTTGTGTCGATTGTCTGTCCTGGTTGGTAAATTGACCTGAATGCCCCTAAGGCTGATAATAGCTCATTTTTATTGTGAATCTGAGTAGAAGACAATAATTCTAATGCTTTTGGAGTTTGTTAAATAGAAATTACATGGTCTTGTATTAGGCTATCGAGGTTTATTGTGCTAACCACAACAACCACTCTCTGCTGTATAATTCACTAGTCCTCTGCGATCTCAAGATCGAATTCCTCCAGACTGTCTACTAGCATTTTCCAGTAAACCACCATATGTCCGGGGGTGTCCGGCGGCCAGGCGGCGGGGGTGTCCGGCGGCGGGGCGGCGGCCAGACGGCGGGGGCGTTCGGCGGCGGGGCGGCGGCCAGGCGGCGGGGGCGTCCGGCGGGCCAGGCGGCAGGACAGTCCGGCGGCAGGGGCGGCGCCCAGGAAGCAGAAGAGTCCGGCGGCGGGGCCGGATCCCAAGGGGATGGGGCATCGAGCGGCGGAGGTGGCGCCCAGGCGGGGGCGGAGGGGGCTTCCGGCGGTGGGGGTGGCGCCCAGGCGGCCCGCGGCGGGGGCGTCCGGCGCCGGGGGCGGCGGGGGCGGCGCCCAGGCGGCCCGCGGCGAGGCGGCCCACGGCGGGAGCCTGGCAGGGGCGGCCGCCGGAGGTAGGGAAGCGGGCCGGCCGACCCCAGGGGCGGCGCCGGGATCTGCAGGGGGGCGGCGCCGGGATCTGGAGCGGCGGAGGCGGGATCTGGAGCGCCGGCGGCGGGATCTGGAGCGCCGGCCGTCGCCTGGAGGCCTTTGCCCGAGGGTATCCGGGGGAAAATTGCTCCGCTTGCCCCAGAAGCGTGGTCTGACCCGCGTATGAGATAAGCGGGGTGCTAGTTGTATTTCGGATTTTCCACTAAGCGACTTACCTGATAAGCGGGGAATAAGCAAGGCGTTTGGGTGGGTTTATCGCTTATTTCCACCAATAAGCGGGAAATAAGCGACTCCAAACAGGGCCAATCTCTAATCTGCCCGTAGCATGTGGCAGCAGAAATGTCGCTGTCATGTCCGGGCAGCTGGCTACCCAGCCATTGGCGAATATGTCATTTTTGAGATAGCAATTAAGTTTGATGATGGCAAAATTTTCTATTTTTCACATCCACGCCGGCGTCATCGTGGCTGTTCACCACCTGTCCCTCTTCTCTCTCTAGGGTTTACAAAATGGGTTGGTTTCCATGCGTTATCAACTAAATTGACAAAATCAAGTTTCTAGTCCTACCACAATTATCCAAACAAATAAGCACATCAAATTTGTAACAGGGAATGTTTGATTGATTACCTAGAGATTTAATTGAGTTATGGTGCTGAAGAAACTGATGATGGTAGTTTGGAGATTTTAGGCGCAGATGACGATAATCGGTAAACACGGTCCGTCTGGAGTTCCTGAACCAGAATGTTGTCGTGTGATCATCGCGGCCGAATTGGCTGGGCAGACTTGTTGGGGATCCCTAGTACCTGCAATAAAGGAAGAAGATGGACTCCTACTAAGATTTCTCTATGATCCTACTAGGACTCATACCATATAATTCTATCAGGACTCCTACCTTATAACTGACTAGTAATCTCACCCTCTGAGTATATAAAAGAGGGCAGAAGTTCCTAGATCGGTAGGCGAAGACCTCATAGAACATAACAGAGGACCAAATCCTCAATACCAAACGACACCCAAGCGCAGGACGCAATATACAACACCCCAAACAGGACGTAGGGTATTACGCTACTCTGGTGGCCCGAACTTGTATAAATCTGTGTCTTGTGTCCTCGCTTTTACCTTCAAGTTCCAGATCCGGCGATTCCCCACCAACCAATCTACAACCTCGGGGTACCTCTCGGTAGGTTACCGGGTATAAAACACCGATAGGATTGAAGCATGATTGAGTCTATGATCGATGACAGATTAAAGGGCTCGCAGCATGCTACAATAATAAGGGAGCGTTTGGTTCCTTTGCTTATTTTTAAGCAAGTGTCACATCAATGTTTAGATACTAATTAGGAGTATTAAATGTAGGCTATTTACAAAACCCATTACATAAGTGGAGGCTAAACAGCGAGACGAACCTATTAAGCCTAATTAATCCATCATTAGCAAATGTTTACTGTAGCAACACATGTCGAATCATGTAAAAATTAGGCACTACATGTTCGTTCGGCAACGACGGGCACACAGGTGACCCGCTTATGCGCTATGGTCACCTCGACAAAAGCCCTAATTACTCTCTATACATCGGTGTCAGCTTAGGAGCTAAATACGTAAAGGGAGTAATCGCTGGCAGAGTTAGTCCCGGGTTGTACACCCTGGACTCGGAATGCACCAGAGGCGAAAAGGGGCAATGTGGGTCTATTTACCTTGT
>NC_028455.1:28654115-28672409 GCF_000263155.2 Setaria italica | reverse complement strand
TCAACACGAGTTTGTTGCTCAAACACCATGGGTGTCCCTTCCGGGCTCATCAGAATATATATTCCTAAGCAGGGCCGTGAGCGATAGATCCTCTGTGGTGGCCTACCACGCTTCGCATGCGAGCCGCGCGGGAGCGCAGAACACGCATGGCGGGCGTATCCTCGATGTCGTTGTTCCAAAGGATCGACGCGAAGTCGTCGAGGGATAGCTGGGGCCATCCGACAGGAGTAGGAGTAGTAACTAGTATGGCGCCATGTTGTCGCCGACACCATGGATCCCGGCCTCGGGTGTCAGGGAGACCGCAATCAAGGTTGCCGGCGGGACGTTGAGCTCGATTGCTGCAGTTGAGGACAGCCGCGGATGCCGAGCTCGGAAACCAGATGGGCTGCAGTATACCTCATCAAGAATTATCAAACAGCCGCTTGCAGTACACAATTCACAATTCATCACCATCAAGATATGGAAGTAAACTTATAGGGCGTTCGGTTCCCTTTGCTTATTTTTAGCACCTGTCACATAGAATGTTTAGATACTAATTAGAAGTATTAAATATAGACTATTTACAAAACCCATTACATAAATAGAGGCTAAACGGCGAGACGAATCGATTAAGCCTAATTAATCCATCATTAGTGAATGTTTACTGTAGCAATACATTGTTAAATCATGGACTAATTAGGCTTAATAGATTCGTCTCGCCGTTTAGCCTCCACTTATATAATGGATTTTGTAAATAGTCTACGTTTAATACTCCTAATTAGTATCTAAACATTGATGTGACACTTACTTAAAAATAAGCAAATGGAACCAAACCAGGCCTAATACACATTGGTGCGACAACAACTTCAACATCACCGAATGAATTCTCCAGAGAGTTTTCTACCCTATTCTACACGGAACACTGACCTACATTTCCATCACTACCTGGTCAACAGTGGTCAATTCTAGGAATTTAAGGGGTTACCGAAGCATGACAACATGCAGATCTTGCGGTGAGGGACAAGACTTTTAAAAAATAATATGAATATAGTTAGAAATTAAATGTGCTCTTTTTTTCTAATTCCTTTTTTGAAGGGAGTTTGAGATCTAGAGAGATTAGAGTTTGGAGTAGTGGCTTGACGGAGGTTTGTTTGGGTTGGTGTTCAATTAAATTTGAATATTGATTCTTAGGATTTTCAGAAGAGGGAATTTATGGAATTTTATTTCCAGGATTTGGGAGAAGGAATTATTCCTAAGGTTGAGAAATAGAGATAGCTAGAGCCACCAAATGCAACACATATATTGTTATTTTATGCCATGTTTATTGTTAAAAAGGATTTGAATGTTTAGGGAAAAGGAAAGCATGTTTAATTTAAGAAAAAAATTTAAAAAGTCCATATTTTTAAATGCTCTAAAAACGGGATGTTACACCGGAGAACTTGGCATGAGTCTTAGTGGCCGAGCCTTTATGGCAAGTTAAGGGGTGTCCCGGAATAGACTTGGTGATCGGAAAGCAATACTCTTGTGTGAGTGCTTTAACAATATGGACTAGTGGTGGCTTAGTGCCTACCGATACCACGGGATAAATCATTGTGTCAAGAGTTTGCTTATCCTCATCCACTCCTTTACGTTTTCGCATTTCATACTTTCAACTTGTGTGCCTTTACTTCCTTAGTGTAGTACCTTGTTAGGATTGGCTCTAGGTTGCAAACCTTGTTTTAGGACGAGGGTTCCACACTAGATCAACGATAGAATGCACTTTTTGGATAAAATGGTCTAGTTTACATTCATGCAAAGTAGTGGAAGCCATATGTTAAGGTTTTAGATTGCCTAATTCACCCCCTTCCCCTCTTAGGCTACGAGCACCAATTCCTTTCAGGATGACTTGGCGAGGACAAGGCTTCGAGTCAACGGCGAGGGACAAAACTTTTAAAAAACAATATGAATAAAAAACAATATGAATATAGTTAGAAATTAAATGTGCTCTTTTTTTCTATTTTTTAACTATGGATGTACTTTTCACCGCTGCAGGATGGTTTTCATCATAGTATACTAGTATATCATAGGGAATTAGAAATATAATTTTGTAAAAGTATGGTCCAATACTATGGCTACCAATATAGCCAGCATCAACGGAGAAATCGCCAAATGGAAATGTAGCCTTTAGCAAGACGTACCGGCATAGCTAGTCAAGTGAATAACATAATTGAGTCTATGATTGATGACAGATTAAAGGGCTCGCAGCATGCTACAATAATAATACACATTGGTGTGCCAGCAACTTCAACATCACCGAATGAATTCTCCGGAGAGTTTTCTACCCTATTCTACATGGAACACTGATCTACATTTCCATCACTACCTGGTCAACAGTGGTCAATTCTAGGAATTTAAGGGGTTACCAAAGCATGACAACTTGCAGATCTTGCGGTGAGCAAACCATCATCCACTGCAAGGAGATGCTTCGTTCATCACAAGGTTTGGATGTTCTGGTAAAAAGAAAGTTTGGAACACCTAATAAGTTACTTTGTATGAATTTAACTTTTCCAGGTCCATGTATGGATATGCTGGCATTTTTGCGATGTCATCTTACACGGTGGTTGATGAATTTTTCCATGCTTTTATGTGGCGAGTGATTTGTTTTTTCCACTTGTGGAACAAATTGGTATTGTATGGCTTGTAACGAAACAACTGTCAAAATTGATAGCAACGAGTGGTCTAAGATTTAAAACGCTTGACAGATATGGCTATTTTGTTCTCCATCCACCCAAAAAGAAAGCAACACTCAATTAGTCGACTAGAGATCGAACAACGAATGTTTTTTCGCCGGGAAATAGCTGCAGTGGCATGGATGATTTGACTTGATCAAACATAAGATGATTTGATTTATGAAAAACTAAAAGGACACTCTTTGCTCTTCTTAATGGCATACATGCTCAAGCACATTTTCGAAAAAGTAGCTGCACAAAACGTCGGTGAGACAGAGGCTGTCGTGAGTCATGACCATATAAATATAATTGGGGCACTCCTTTACTGTTTACAGCAGCAACAAGTCGGTGAGAATGGCAAGGCATTCATGACCTTAGCGATGGTGCATCGGAGTGGCGCTATAACCCAATAAGCCAACCACTGATGAGGCAGACCAAGTGCTCTAGACAGACTCCAGAGCTTCCGAAACTACACTGGGACACATGGTCCAAGGAGCACTCCAAGTCTAAGACCTCCTCCAACAGTTGAGCTAGTACATTAGCTTTAAAGTATACATGCCATATTCACCTTAATAAAAATTAGCACAAGGGATCACTTCTGCAGTCTTGACTTTTACACATTAATCAAAATTAAAAGTGGATCCCATAATAAAGAAATGTAATTGTTTGCCCATAATGTGTGCTTGAGATAGTCTCTTTATTAATAACTATCGAGTCTCTCTTTGAAAATAAGATGAGGTGGATTTTACATGGGAAAAATTAGCTAGCATATGTAGTAGAGGCCTACGAGCATCTCCAGCAGCATTGGTATATTTGAATACCTAAAACCACTTATAGGTACGAAAGAGGAAAAATTGGGTATGCAAAGGAGGCTTTCTCCAATAGTTTACCTATACTGCTTGACCTATTTTTTTACTACATCACACTGACGAATGGAGTCCACAAGTCAGTGGATAGCCAATTTCTCTTCTTCCCCGCTCCCGTCTTCCTATCCTCAGCTCGCCCGCCTCCACCCGCCACAGCTCCAGCCGCGCCCCTCCGTCCGACCGTCCCCTGTCGCACCTTGCCTCCGCAGGGATCTGTTCGCGCATGATCTCCACAGTCAGCGCCATGTCAAGCTACGATGGTGATGGCTCAGGCACTCAGGCAGGACCGGTAGTGGCCAACAATTATACACTAAATTGGTTGGTTTCAATGCGTTATCAACTAAATTGACAAAATCAAGTTCCTAGTCCTGCCACAATTATCCAAACAAACAAGTACATCGTATTTGTAACAGGAATGTTGGATTGATTACCTAGAGATTTAATTGAGTTATGGTGCTGAAGAAACTGACGACGGTAGTTTGGGGATTTTCGCAGATGATGATAATCGGTAAAGGCGCTCCGTATGGAGTTCCTGAACTAGAACGTTTGCCGTGTGATCATCACGGCCGAATTGGCCGGGTGGACTAAAGCATGCTGCCCCCTGGGCACCCGTGTGTGGCTTCAGCTGACAACGTTGCCCCTGCCATGGCAGTGGCATCGCCCCTGTTCGAGAACGCAGTCCGATATCCAGAACACGGTTACCAGATCGATAAATGCTATCAACCTCCATGGATTGACAAGTTGAAAACCTCGAGGAGGTTGCTGTCTTCTGGCATGGTGACTGGTGATAGGTTTGTCTTCAATCCACTCGATCTCTGCCATTTGAACATGCCCATTGAATTAATTATCTCCGTCTCTGAAGGAACACTTTGCTGACCACCGGCACGGGTAAAACGATGAAGCTGTACACAGACTAGGCACAACTTACTGAATAGAAATCAATCACTTCTGAATTTCATGAAAAAGGTTGAGCCACAGGTTGCCACGAACTAGAATTCAGCCTCATTATGGATATGCAGCCTCTGCCAAACCAAATGTACCCGTAGACCAGCCTACATGAATCATTTCTTTGGAACAAGGCAACAAGCAACCAACAGAACATTTCAGGTTTAGAGCGAGAAGGCAAGGAAACTGAAAGGAAAAAATATTTGGTAATATGCACCTACACTCAGTTGACGTGATGTTGCAAAAGAGGTAATTAAGTATGTCAAAGAATTGGAATTCTTGTAATTAGATCTTTAGTGACTATTTTGCACATGACTTCGTATTTAGCTAAGATTGATGCTGCAATAACTTAAGATATTCTCAGTAGTTCATAGAAAAGCAGCTCATGTCTATATTTCCCTTTCAGTATTAAATCCTTATTTCAGCAGTTCTATTTTATAATACTGTTCAGCGTTTCTTCTAATCTTCTTCCTTGGAAAATATATTTTCATTTCTTAACAAATCAATGAGACCTTATATCAAAATTTTAGATCAAGCCCTCAATTCAACTCACTTTGTTCTTTGCAACAAAATAGCATCGAAATATCACAAAGGGTAGCGCATCACATAGTTTTCATCCAACTCAAAAGAAACATACGTAATAAAGGTTGTTCAGGATTAGCACGAAGTAGTGCCCAATCATTAACTGCGTATATGCTATGTTGTTCATCTAGTAAATCAGAAAGGTAAGCTTTGTTGCTTTTCAGCAGTTTTAGTTTTCTACTTCTGTTGTTTTTCTTAGCAAAGCAGAGTTTCATTGCTTCATAAATCATATCTAATAAACATCGTATAGTATAGGAGTATATATGAAAGTTTCATATGGGATCCTCAACTAAATTTCTTCTTCGGAAAAAAGGTAGTAGCCAAACGCCCAAACATACAGCAGCACATCAGCACCACATACTACAATGCTGTCCAGAGAAAGCAGGGCGTAATGCCGGCTCATTTTCTTGCACATATCATTTAAGGTATAAAAACACGAACAACTCATTCAGCATCGACGGCGGCAGATCCATGGCTGCAGAACAAGCAGCCAAAACTTGTCGACATGGAAGTAGACCCACCTCCTCCCGTTTCCCCACAGCAGCATGGTCGCAACCACGATGGCCAAGCCTGAAATGACCCCTACCTCAACTGACAAAATTTCCCAGTTCAGCTCCTTAGAAGAGCCCGGCGTAGCAGGAGCTGATGGTGCGTGGTTGATGTCACACGAGCGTATCAGCGGCTTCCCGCACAGCCCGTCGTTCCCCAAAAATGATGTGGTCGGGAACGTCAAGAACTGGCTGGACTGCGGTATCTGCCCTGACAGGTGGTTGTAGGACAGGTTGAGAACCTCGAGGAATGACATTGCGGCCATTGCAGGAGGAATCTCCCCAGAGAGCTGGTTGTAGGAGAGGTCCAAGGACTCCAGCTGCAGCATGTTCGCTATCCGAGGAGGGATCACGCCAGTGAAGGAGTTCCTGGACAGGTTGAGCTGCTTGAGAAGCTTCAGATCGCCGATCTCGTCAGGGATGACACCCTCGAAGTTGTTGTTGGAGAGGTCGATGTACATGAAGACTGAAAGTATCTGTACCAGAGTTGTTTCTTGCCCCTTGAGCGTGACGGTGATCGACTCCTTATAGTATGGATGATAGCTTGAAGCTAATGCTGATGTTGTTTCAATAATTCCAACATACATGCTCGGAGCTCCAGAAGAAACCACCATCATAGCTTTGAACTGCTTGAGGAATCGTGCAGGTATGGTACCATTAAAAGAATTTGAAGAAAGGTCCAGAACCTGCAGCTCTGGGAAGAAGGTATGCGTCTGTTTGTTCATCCCGTAGTAATCAATGGGACCATGAAACCCGTTTGACTTCAGAACCAACACTTTCAACAAAGGCAGAACTCCTAGCCACTCTGGATATGTATCCACTATGAAGTTGTTTCCAAGATCTAGGACTTGTAGCATGTGACAGTTGATAATAGATACCGGCAATTTTCCCTCCAACTTGTTGCCGTTGAAATCTATTATTTGAAGTGCACATTCCTCGCTGATATATTGAGGCAACGATCCATGGAAATTATTACCTCTCAAGTTCAGTATCTCAAGATGCTTGTTTTGTTCCAACAAACAGGGTGGTATTAATCCGCTGAAGCTGTTAAAAGAAAGGTCCAGAACTTCTATATCTGTTGCATTGCAGATCAAATGGGAAATTTCTCCAGTAAAACTATTGTTTGCCAATGACAGGGAGTCGGCGGAGCTAACATGTGACCAAAACTCAGGCATGATAGAATAATTGAAGTGGTTATTGGAGTAGTCCAATCGGTAAGTTCCCAATGGGGGTAGTGGGAGAGCACCCTCAATCTTGTTGGAATGGAGATCAAGATCAGAAATTGATGTATTCGATAAATTTGTATTAATGCTGGTAAATAAATTATGAGAGAGGTTAAGGCTAATAACTCCAATTCCCCATATCCAATCAGGTATGTGTCCACCAAGGTTGTTGTTTGAGAGGTCTAAATCGTAAATACGTGTCTGGTGCATTAAAAATTTAGGTACAGATGATAGGTTACATGATGCCAATCCCAATAACCCAATAGCTGGATATTCCAAGTAGGAGTGATTGACATCCTCCTCGACAACAGACAACTTGTTGTAGGACAGCGATAGATACTCGAGCTCCTTGCAATTCTTAATGAAACTTAGACCCACAGATCCAGTGAGATTGTTTGACGAAACATCCAACCATTCTAGTTCAACAAACTTCGACAGAAGTTTTGGAAGAGGTCCTTGTAATTTGTTAAAACTAAGATCGATCCATCTGAAACTAGAAGATACAGTAGGATACAATAGAAAATTTCCAGTGAAATTGTTTTGTGAGAGATCTAAATACTTCAAAGAAGGATGAGAAAATAGAGATGCAGGTATCACACCACTTATCGAGTTGTTACCAAGAGTAACTTCAGTTAGGTTGTGTAGAGAAAGGTAGCCATCTGAAGGTAATGAACCATTTAAGTTGTTACCTGACAGGTCAACCATCTGAATTTTCGGCCATTGAGCAAATGGTGGGATAGGGCCATGGAATTGGCAATTAGAAAGGTCCAACATAGTCAGATTTCGGAGGTTTCCAATAGATTCTGGTATTCTTCCTGAAAACGTTGTTCCACTAATGATCAAAGCCTGCAACACGCTACCCTGTATAAACTCCGGCAACTCTCCACATAGATTTTCATTCCCTGATGCATCGAGATACATCAAGCTTTTGATATGAAATATCCAAGAAGGGAAGGTTGTCCGGGTCAACCCACAGCTTCGAAGACTAAGAACTGCGAGCGATGAGAACTCCACAAAACGTTCTGGCACAGGAGCAGGGCCACTAAAATGTGTGCCATCAAGGATCAACTTGGATAGAAATCGGAACTTAGTAAGAGCAATATCAATACGGCCAGCGATCATGCACCGTGTCATGCTTAGCTCTTCGAGACCTGGCATCATATTGGTAGAGGAGGCATGCACCAGATCGGTTGGACTGACCGAAATGTTGACAGAATCAAGATATAGTTTTTGGAGGTTGCCAAGGTTGTCAATCAAGGCATGAAGGCTCAAATTTTGAAGATCAAAGACTGAAAGGTCTAGAGTGACTAAATTGGACAGAAATGGGAGCTTAGTAAGAAGAGTATCAAAACGGCCACCAGTGATCATGCACCACTGCATGCTTAGCTCTTTGAGACCTGACGTCGTATTGGTAGAAGAGGCATGTGCCAAATCGGTTGGACTGACCGAAATGTTTACAGTATAAAGATATAGTCCTTGGAGATTGCCAAGGCTTTCAATCAAGGTGTTAAGGCTCGAATTTGTAAGATCCAAATAAGAGAGTTCTAGTGTGACTAAATTGGCAAGCTTAGGATGAAGTAGGAGGTTAGTAAAAACAGTATCAGAACGGCCACCGGTGATCGTCCACCCCCCGATGCTTAGCTCTTTGAGACCTGTCGTTGTATTTGTAGAAGAGCCATGTGCCAAATCGGTTGGACTCATCGAAATATTGACATCATAAAGATATAGATTTTGGAGACCCACAAGGTTGTCAATCAAAATCTTAAGGCTCAAATATTTTAGATCAAGGCCAGAGAGGTGTAAAGTGACTAAATTGAAAAGTTGGCCTTTCTCGACGGGCACATTCCCAGACAAGCCAGAATAAGAGAGGTTAAGGTACCTGAGATTCGTGAGCTGCTCCAATCCGGGGCTTGGCCATGGACTTCCATCAAAATTGTTGTGAGAAAGGTCAAGGGAGCGAAGCGAGGTAAGTTTAAAGATGTCCGGTGAGCTGAGATTACCGGAGATGCAGAGGTAGGACAGGTCGAGAGAAGTAACATAGCCCGACGTGCCGTCACATGTTACACCTTCCCAGGTGCAGCAGTCTGTATCTACCTTCCACGACGAAAGAATTGTTTCTTCAGGTGGAAACCACGGACAAGTAGTTGAAGGCGTGGCGTCGAAGTGGAAGCTAGCTTTGAGGCGTATCAGGGTAGCACTTTGATCTTGGTGGCACAAGCTTGCTCCATGCCTGCTGGTAGCGAGGATGACGGTGAGCAGGAGAAGGTAGCTGGGAAGAGGATGGCAAAGAAACATGGTTTGAAGATAGTGGGAATTTCAGTAGAGATGCTCGGTGCTTGTTATGAGTTATGATAGTGCAAGAGCTAGGTTTGGAAGCAACTTTTAAATAGGCTGTAGATGGATGACTTAGGCGAGGACCAAGACTTCGAGTCGACGGTGAGGGACCAACACTTGTAAAAAGTAGAGTAATATGAATATATAGTTATTAGAAATGCGCACTCTTTTTTTCTAATTCCTTTTTTAACTATGATTGTACTTTTCACCGTTACACAGGATGGTTGTCATCAGAGTATACTAGTATATCGTAGGAAATTAGAAATATAATTTTGTAAAAGTATGGTCTAGTACTATGGCTAACAATATAATCAGCATCAGCGGAGAAATCGCCAAATGGAAATGTAGCCTTTAGCAAGACGTACCGGCATAGCTAGTCTAAGTGAATAACATAATTGAGTCAATGATCGATGACGGATTAAAGGGCTCGCAGCATGCTACAATAATACACATTGGCGCGACAGCAATTTCACCATCACCGAATTAATTCTCCAGAGACTTCTCTACCCTATTCTACACGGAACACTGATCTACATTTCCATCACTACCTGGTCAACAGTGGTCAATTCTAGGAATTTAAGGGGTTACCAAAGCACGACAACTTGCAGACCTTGTGGCGAGGCGGACCATCCACTTCCAGGAGATGCTTCGTTCATCAAAAAATTTGGGCGTTCTCGCAAAAAATAAAGGGGGTTGGAACACCTAAACTATATGAATTTAACCTTTCCAGGACCATATATACATGGGTATGCTGCCACACTATTGGTGGGCCACCGGGCCCTGCATTTTTGGCATGTCTTACACGGTGGTTTGTCGTAGATAAAGTCTCTTGATGAATTTTGACATTCTTGTCTTACACGGTGGCATGTCTTACATTGTGGTTTGGCGTGACAGCAATTTCAACATCACCGACTTAATTCTCTAGAGACTTCTCTACCCTATTCTACACGGAACACGACCTACATTTCCATCACTACCTGGCCAACAATGGTCAATTCTAGGAATTTAAGGGTTTACCAAAGCATGACAACTTGCAGATCTTGCGGTGAGCAAGCCATCATCCACTGCAAGGAGATGCTTCGTTCATCAAAAGGTTTGGACGCCCTCGTAAAAAGAAAGTTTGGAACACCTAATTATTAGTTACCTTGTATGAATTTATCTTTTCCATGACCATGTATGGATATGCTTGGCATTTTCGCGATGTCGTCTTACACGGTGGTTTGTTGATGAATATTTCCATGCTTTTATGTGGCGAGTGATTTGTTTTTTCCACCTTGTGGAACAAATTGGTACTGTATGGCTTGTAACGAAACATTGTCAAATTGATAGCAACGAGTGGTCTAAGATTTAAAACACTTGACAGATATGGCTGTTTTGTACTCCATCCACCCAAAAAGAAAGCAACACTCAATTAGTCGACTAGAGATCGAACATCGAATGTTTTTTCGCATGGATGATTTGACTTGGTTAAACTTAAGATGATTTGACGTAAGACAAAACTAAAAGAACACTCTTGCTCTTCTTAATGACATACATGCTCAAGCACATTTTTGAAAAAGTAGCTGCACAAAACGTCGGTGAGATAGAGGCTGCCGTGAGTCATGACCATATAAATATAACTGGGGCACTCCTTAACTGTTTACAGCAGCAACAAGTCGGTGAGAATGGCAAGACATTCATGACCTTAGCGATGGTGCATCGGAGCGGCGCTATACCCTTGTGTTTGGATACGAGATGTTAAACTTTAGCAGAGTCACATCGGATATTTGGATACTAATTAGGAGGACTAAACATGAGCTAATTATAAAACTAATTGCAGAATCCTAGGCTAATTCACGAGACGAATCTATTAAGCCTAGTTAATCCACCATTAGCACATGGTTACTGTAGCACCACATTGTCAAATCATGGACTAATTAGACTTAATAGATTCGTCCCACGAATTAGACTCCATCTGTGTAATTACTTTTGTAATTAGACTATATTTAATACTCCTAATTAGTATCCAAACATCCGATGTGATGGGTGCTAAAGTTTAGCACATGGGAGCCAAACACCCAACCACTGATGAGGCAGACCAAGTGCTCTAGACAGACTCCAGAGCTTCCGAAACCA
The DNA here is from genome assembly GCF_000263155.2 of Setaria italica. Lineage (NCBI taxonomy): Eukaryota > Viridiplantae > Streptophyta > Magnoliopsida > Poales > Poaceae > Setaria > Setaria italica. The sequence goes on along the minus strand of NC_028455.1, from coordinate 28,661,109 downwards.
CACTGGGACACATGGTCCAAGGAGCACTCCAAGTCTAAGACCTCCTCCAACAGTTGACCTAGTACATTAGCTTTAAAGTATACATGCCATATTCAGCTTAATAAAAATTAGCACAAGAGATCACTTCTACCGTCTTGACTTTTACACATTAATCAAAATTAAAAGTGGATCCCATAATAAAGAAATGTAATTGTTTGCCCATAATGTGTGCTTGAGATACTCTCTTTATTAATGACTACCTCATCTCTCTTTGAAAATAAGATGAGGTGGATTTTACGTGGGAAAATTTAGCTAGCATATTTAGTAGAGGCCTACGAGAATCTCCAGCAGCATTGGTATATTTGAATACCTAAAACCACTTATAGGTATAGGAGAGAGGAAAATTTAGGTATGCAAAGGAGGTCTTCTCCAGTAGTTTACCTGTACTGCTTGACCTAATTTTTTGCTACATCACATTGATGAATGGAGCCCACAAGTCGGTGGATAGCCACTTTCTTTTCTTCCCCGCTCCCATCTTCCTATCCTCAGCTCGCCCGCCTCCACCCGCCAAAGTTCCGGCCGCGCCCCTCCATCCGACCATCCCCTGTCGCACCTTGCCTTTGCAGGGATCCGTTCGCGCATGGCCTCCACAGTCAGCGCCAGGTCAAGCTACGACGTCAACAGCGCAGGCACTTAGGCAGGACCGGTAGTGGCCAACAATTATCCACTAAATTGGTTGGTTTCAATGCGTTATCAACTAAATTGACAAAATCAAGTTCCTAGTCCTGCCACAATTATCCAAACAAATAAGTACATCGAACTTGTAACAGGGAATGTTTGATTGATTACCTAGAGATTTAATTAAGTTATGGTGTTGAAGAAAGTGACGACGGTAGTTTGGGGATTTTAGGCGCAGATGACGATAATCGGTAAACGTGCTCCGTCTGGAATTCCTGAACCAGAACGTTTGCCGTGTGATCATCGCAGCCGAATTGGCTGGGCAGACTGAAGCATGCTGCCCCCTGGGCACCCGTGTGTGGCTTCAGCTGACCACGTTGCCCCCGCCATAGCAGTGGCACCGCCCCTGTTCGGGAACGCAGTCCGATGTCCAGAACACGGTCACTAGATCGATAAATGGTATTGACCTCCATGGATTGACAAGTCAAAAACCTCGAGGAGGTTGTTGTCTTCTGGCATGGTGACCGGTGATAGGTTTGTATTCAATCCGCTTGATCTCTCCCATTTGAACATGCCGATTGAATTAATTATCTCCGTCTCTGAAGGAGCACTTTGCTGATCACCAGCACCGGTAAAATGATGAAGCTGTACACATACTAGGCACAACTTTGTGGATAGAAATCAATCACTTCTGAATTTCAGGAAACAGATATGTTTGAAAAAGGTTGTGCCACAGGTTGACAAGAACTAGAATTCAGCCTCATTATGGATATGCAGCCTCTGCCAAAACAAATGTACCTGTAGACCAGCCTACATGAATCATTTCATTGGAACAAGGCAACAAGCAACCAATAGAACATTTCAGGTTTAGCGTGAGAAGGCAAGGAAACTGAAAGGAAAAAATATTTGGTAATATGCACCTACACTCAGTTGACGTGATGTTGCAAAAGAGGTAATTAAGTATGTCAAAGAATTGGAATTCTTGTAATAGATCTTTAGGGACTATTTTGCCACATGACTTTGTATTTAGCTAAGATTGATGCTGCAATAACTTAAGATGTTCTCAGTAGTTCATAGGAAAGCAGTTCATGACTATATTTCCCTTTCAGTATTAACTCCTTATTTCAGCAGTTCTGTTTTATAATACAGTTTCAACGTTTCTTCTAATCTTCTTCCTTGAAAAATATATTTTCATTTCTTAACAAATCAATGAGACATTATACAGCGTAGATGATATCAAAATTTTAGATCAGGCCCTCAATTCACTCACTTTGTTCTTTGCAACAAAATAGCATCGAAATATCACAAAGAGTAGCGCATCACATAGTTTTCGTCAAACTCAAAAGAAACATACATAATAAATGTTGTTCAGGATTAGCACGGAGTAGTGCCCAATCATTAACTGCGTATATGCTATGTTGTTCATCTAGTAAATTACTCCCTCCGTCCCAAATTATAGGTCGTTTTGACTTTATTAGATTCATAAATTTTGTTATGCACTTAGATATACCCTATGTCTAGATGCATAATAATATCTATGTATCTAGAAAAGCCAAAACGACCTATAATTTGGAACGGAGGGAGTAGAAAGGTAAGCTTTGTTGCTTTTCAGCAGTTTTTGTTTTCTACTTCTGTTGTATTTCTTAGCAAAGCAGAGTTTCATTGCTTAATAAATCATATCTAATAAACATCATATAGTATAGGAGTAGATATGAAAGTTTCATATGGGATCCTCAACTAAATTTCATCTCTGGAAAAAAGTTAGTAGCCAAACGCCCAAACATACAGCAGCACATCAGCACCACATAAATTTATTCACGGAACTTGAAGTATACATGCTACAATGCTGTCCAGAGAAAGCAGGGCGTAATGCCAGCTCATTTTCTTGCACATATCATTTAAGGTATAAAAACACGAACAACTCATTTCAGCATCGACGGCGGCAGATCCACGGCTGCAGAACAAGCAGCCAAAACTTGTCGACATGGAAGTAGACCCACCTCCTCCCGTTGCCCCACAGCAGCATGGTCGCAACCACGATGGCCAAGCCTGAAATGACCCCTACCTCAACTGACAAAATTTCCCAGTTCAGCTCCTTAGAAGAGCCCGACGTAGCAGGAGCTGATGGTGCGTGGTTGATGTCACACAAGCGTCTCAGCGGCTTCCCGCACAGCCCGTCGTTCCCCAAAAATGATGTGGTCGGGAACGTCAAGAACTGGCTGGACTGCGGTATCTGCCCTGACAGGTGGTTGTACGAGAGGTTGAGAACCTCGAGGAATGACATTGCGGTCATTGCAGGAGGAATCTCCCCAGAGAGCTGGTTGTAGGAGAGGTCCAAGGACTCCAGCTGCAGCATGTTCGCTATCCGAGGAGGGATCACGCCAGTGAAGGAGTTCCTGGACAGGTTGAGCTGCTTGAGAAGCTTCAGATCGCCGATCTCGTTAGGGATGACACCCTCGAAGTTGTTGTTGGAGAGGTCGATGTACATGAAGACTGAAAGTATCTGTACCAGAGTTGTTTGTTGCCCCTTGAGCGTGACGGTGATCGACTCCTTATAGTTTCGATGAGAGCTTGGAGATGCTGCTGCTGATGATGATTCAATAATTCCAACATACATGCTCGGAGCTCCAGAAGAAACCACCATCATAGCTTTGAACTGCTTGAGGAATCGTGCAGGTATGCTACCATTAAAAGAATTTGAAGAAAGGTCCAGAACCTGCAGCTCTGGGAACAAGGTATGCGTCTGTTTGTTCATCCGGTAGTAATCAATGGGACCATGAAACCCGTTTGACTTCAGAACCAACACTTTCAACAAAGGCAGAACTCCTAGCCACTCTGGATATGTATCCACTATGAGGTTGTTTCCAAGATCTAGGACTTGTAGCAAGTGACAGTTGATAATAGATACCGGCAATTTTCCCTCCAACTTGTTGCCGTTGAAATCTATTATTTGAAGTGCACATTCCTCGGTGATATATTGAGGCAATGATCCATGGAAATTATTACCTCTCAAGTTCAGTATCTCAAGATGCTTGTTTCGCTTCAACAAACAGGGTGGTATTAATCCACTGAAGTTGTTAAAAGAAAGGTCCAGAACTTCTATATGACAGGGAGTTGGTGGAGCTAACATGTGACCAAAACTCAGGCATGATAGAAGAATTGAAGTGGTTATTGGAGTAGTCCAATCGGTCAGTTCCCGATGGGGGTAGTGGGAGAGCTCCCTCAATCTTGTTGGAATGGAGATCAAGATCAGAAATTGATGTATTCGATAAATTTGTATTAATGCTGGTAAATAAATTATGAGAGAGGTTAAGGCTAAGAACTCCCATTCCCCATATCCAATCAGGTATGTGTCCACCAATGTTGTTGTTTGAGAGGTCTAAATCGGAAATGCTTCTCTGGTGCATTAAAAATTTAGGTACAGATGATAGGTTACATGATGCCAATCCCAATCTACCAATAGCTGGATATTCAAAGTAGGAGTGATTGACATCCTCCTCGACAACAGACAACTTATTATGGGATAGTGATAGTGAGGGCATCTCGTAATTCTTTATGAAACTTAGATCCACAGATCCAGTGAGATTGTTTGACGAAACATCCAACCATTCTAGTTCAACAAACTTCGACAGAAGTTTTGGAAGAGGTCCTTGTAATTTGTTAAAACTAAGATCGATACTTCTCAAACTAGAAGATACAGTTGGATACAATAGAAAATTTCCAGTGAAATTGTTTTGTGAGAGATCTAAATCCATCAAAGAAGGATGAGAAAACAGAGATGCAGGTATCACACCACTTATCAAGTTGTTACGAAGATAAACTGAAGTTAGGTTGTGTAGAGAAAGGTAGCCATCTGTAGGTAATGAACCATTTAAGTTGTTACTTGACAGTTGAACCATCTCAATTTTTGGCCATTGAGCAAATGGTGGGATAGGGCCATGGAATTGGCAATAAGAAAGGTCCAACATAGTCAGATTTCGGAGGTTGCCGATAGATTCTGTTATTCTTCCTGACAACTTGGTTCCACTAAAGATCAAAACCTGCAACGCGCTACCCTGTATGAACTCCGGCAACTCTCCACATAGATTTTCATTCCCTGATGCATCGAGAGACATCAAGCTTTTGATATGAAATATCCAAGAAGGGAAGGTCGTCCGGGTCAACCCACAGTTTTGAAGACTAAGAACTGCGAGCGATGAGAACTCCACAAAACGTTTTGGCACAGGAGCAGGGCCACTAAAATGTGTGCCATCAAGGGTCAACTTGGATAGAAATCGGAACTTAGTAAGAGCAATATCAATACGGCCAGTGATCATGCACCCTGTCATGCTTAGCTCTTCGAGACCTGGCATCTTATTGGTAGAGGAGGCATGCGCCAGATCGGTTGGACTGACCGAAATGTTGACAGAATCAAGATATAGTTTTTGGAGGTTGCCAAGGTTGTCAATCAAGGTGTGAAGGCTCGAACTTTTAAGATCCAAATAATAGAGTTCTAGCGTGACTAAATTGGCAAGCTTAGGATGAAGTAGGAGATTAGTAAGAACAGTATCAGAACGGCCACCGGTGATCGTCCACCACCTGATTCTTAGCTCTTTGAGACCTGTCGTTGTATTTGTAGAAGAGCCATGTGCCAAATCGGTTGGACTCACTGAAATATTGACCTCATCAAGATATAGATTTTGGAGACCCACAAGGTTGTCAATCAAAATCTTAAGGCTCAAATATTTTAGATCAAGGCCAGAGAGGTATAAAGTGACTAAATTGGAAAGTTGGCCTTTCTCGACGGGCACATTCCCAGACAAGCCAGAATAAGAGAGGTCAAGGTACCTGAGATTCGTGAGCTGCTCCAATCCGGAGCTTGGCCATGGACTTCCATCAAAATTGTTGTAAGAAAGGTAAAGGGAGCGAAGCGAGGTAAGTTTAAAGATGTCCGGTGAGCTGAGATTACCGGAGATGCAGAGGTAGGACAGGTCGAGAGAAGTAACATAGCCCGACGTGCCTTCACATGTTACACCTTCCCAGGTGCAGCAGTCTGTATCTACCTTCCACGACGAAAGAGTTGTTCCTTCAGGTGGAAACGACGGGCATGTTGAAGACGCGAAGTTGAAGCGGAAGCTGGCTTTGAGGCGTATCAGGGCAGCACTTTGATCTTGGTGGCACAAGCTTGCTCCACGCCCGCTGGTAGCGAGGATGACGGTGACCAGGAGAAGGTAGCTGGGAAGAGGATGGCAAAGGACACTGGTAGAAAACTGAGCATTAGTCCCGGTTGGTAAGGGTCATATCTCTCGGATATCCATCCGGGATAAACCAACCGGGACAAAAGGGGGGGTCTTTAGTCCCGGGTATTTTAACCGGGAGTAAAGGACCCCCTTTAGTCCCGGCTCAATTCCAACCGGGACTAAATTGCGCTTGCATGGCACTGGTGACGCCTGAATTTTTCATGCATGCATCACGTATACGTATAGTAGTGCCGCGGCCCTTTTAATTTGTTAACCTTGTAGTTGACATTTTTTTAGAATGAATTAAATCAACTAGTATTTAAACGAATGGGATTTGTAATTATACAACTACTATATATATACACAATCCTTATACACAATTCATATACACAATTCAACTAGCTTAATTAGTACAAATCGATCATATATACAAATAAATCAAAGTATCTTCCTACGATCTTCCCGTCGTGGTGTTGCTGAGAGGAGTGTCTAATTGTCGTCCATCGTAATAAAATTCTCCTCTTGGATTTACCACCTCGTCCATTATGAATCCAATGAGACCTTCACATATTGCCGCTACTCTTTCTTCCTTCAAGAGTCCTTGTTGAATATTTAACATCTATAATTTGGAAATTTGTGAATGTTACATGAACAAATACATATAAGGAGCTAGAAAATAATTAACTAGTAATATATTTATTTTACGTACTTTAAAGTTGTGCGGCGTCATCTTCGGTCCCTTGGGTCCCAAAAAACTGTGCATGTGCTCACAGATGTAGTAGCCACATAGGTTATTCCCGGGTTCCTGTCTTAAGCACTACAGTGCGGAAAAAAAATAAGTTATGAAATATTTGTGTTATACAATGTAATAAATGTGCAGACTTCATACGTACCGGGAAGTCTGTGTTCCATGTAAGATCTTCTTTGAATGGACCTTTGTGTGTCCTTATGAATTGTTTCCATACGCTGCGGATTAGAATAATGAATGACATAGTGTAACAGGGATAAAATTTAGGAAATAAATTTTTGCATAGAGATAAAGGTCCAGAATTATTACAAGCCCAGCATGTCTTGCAATTCTTGGTAGTCCACCGGATCTTCCGTAACGAATCAAATCG
>NC_028455.1:28605777-28644538 GCF_000263155.2 Setaria italica | reverse complement strand
TCAGCATCTCATCTTCCTTACGGTCTTCTTTGTGCCATCGCATCAACTTAGCATTCGCCTTGTTCCTGAACAAGCGCTTCAAGCGTGGTATTATAGGGAAATACCACATCACCTTCGCGGGAACTCTCTTCTTGGGAGACTGCCCCTCGACATCACCAGGATCATCTCGCCTGATCTTATACCGCAGGGCTTCGCAGACGGGACAAGCATCCAATTCCTCGTATTCATCACCACGATAGAGGATACAGTCATTAGGGCATGCGTGTATCTTCTGAACATCCAATCCGAGAGGGCAAATAATCTGTTTAGCTTCATATGTTGTGGACGGTAATTCATTATTCTCGGGGAGAATCTTCTTGACAATTCTCAACATCCCCTGAAATGCCTTATCGGACACACCATTTTTTGCCTTCCATTGCACAAATTCTAGTGTCGTACCTAGTTTTTTATGGCCCTGCTGGCAACCTGGGTACAACAATTTTTGGTGATCATCTATCATGCGCTGCAACTTTGCTGCTTCCTTCTCAGTTTCGCAATCTCTGTATGCATCTCGTATCACCTGACCAAGGTCATCAGTAGGGTCATTTTCTGCAAACTCATCTTCATCAGCCTCGCCCATTGTAGTACCTGCAAAAGCTTGACCTGCAACCCAGTCCGGAATGGTGTCATCTTCCTCCTCCTCCTCGCCATCTTCCATTACAACCCCTAGTTCACCGTGCTTGGTCCAAACCAAATAGTTAGGCATGAAACCGTATTTAAACAAGTGGCTGTGAATAGTCCCCCAGGAATCCTTTGAATACTCCTTCCTGTTATTGCATTGGAAGCATGGACAACATACGAACCCATTCTCTGCCTTGTTCGCTTTTGCCACTTCGAGAAAATAATGCAAGCCATCAATAAACACCTTGCTCCGTCTGTCTGCATTATACATCCAATGCCGGTCCATCTGCATCGTATTATGCACGAAAATGGATTACACTTGACAATGGATTACGCGTGAAAATCGATTAAAGATCCAAACAACATGGTACAATACAACAACATGAAGATCCAAATACACATATTTAAATTAAAGTCCCAAACACTGCATAAGTTGTTCAACTTGAAGACCGTGATCATCTCGCGAGGATGTCCTCAACTGGGCGGCACCGCACTTCGTCATGAAAGAGGTTAGATGCTACGGAAAAGGGGACACGGTCACGATGTCCGTATCCACTCTTTCTCGTAGAATCGAACCTCCTTCTTGACATACGTTGCTACTCGGCGGAGAACATTCTCGCCGAAATGAACACGGTATGCAAGTTTAACAAGTATATGGATTTAAAAAACCATATTAAATTTGATAAGATAAACCGTCTAGACAAGGTAGCATCATTTTTAAACCACTGAAATAATGCATACTATATATGACACATCAATCTCCCTCACATTCTAGCTCAAAATACCTCTCCATTTTTCTACTTCATCATCACATTGTAGCAAATAATCTTTCCATCTCCAAAGCATAAATCAAAGCATAACACGAGGATGAAGTAGCAAACCTTCGCAGCACTTGTTGGCTGAGTCAAATTCCCACAAAAATGAGGGAAAAAACTTCGGGCAGCACCTCCCTTGCTTGGACACCACCGGAGAGTAGGTGAAGCTCAGCTCTCTATCAATGTGCTGGACTGCTCGGGCTGGAGGAAGAAGAAAGTCTCTGTCTCGGGATATAGTGGGGGATGAGTTTTTATCCCGGTTAAAAACTCCAACCGAGACAAAAGGAAACACCTTTTGTCCCGGTTGGAAGTTAGTCCCGGTTGGATCCTCCAACCGGGATAAAAGGGTCCCGCCACCGACGCCCCCCCCCCTAGCCGTTGCAACCGGGACTAAAGGGGGGCCTTTAGTCCCGGTTGCAATTACCAACCGGGACTAATGCTCCCCTCCAAATTCCCGCTCCCCCGCGCACCCCCTTTTGTCCCGGGCCACTTTTAAACCGGGATAAAAGGGGGTGGATCGAAAGTCACTTCTCTACTAGTGGGAACATGGTTTGAAGCTAGTGGGAATTTCAGTAGAGAAGGTGCTCGGTGCTTATTATGAGTTATGATAGTGCAAGAGCTAGGTTTGGAAGCAACTTTTAAATAGGCTGTGGATGGATGACTTAGGCGAGGACGAAGACTTCGAGTCGACGGTGAGGGACCAACACCTGTAAAAAGTAGAGTAATATGAATATATAGTTATGAGAAATGCGCACTCTTTTTACCATCCACGACGAAAGAATTATTTCTTCAGATGGAAACCACGGACAAGTAGTTGAAGGCGTGGCGTCGAAGTGGAAGCCGGCTTTGAGGAGTAGCAGGGCAGCACTTTGATCTTGGCGGCATAGGCATGCTCCACGCCCGCTGGTAGCGAGGATGACGGTGACAAGGAGAAGGTAGCTTTGAAGAGGATGACAGCGAAACATGGTTTGAAGCTAGTGGTGACTATTGATTAGAGAAGGTGCTCAGTGCTTATTATGAGGTATGATAGTGCAAGAGCTAGGTTTGGAAGCAACTTTTAAATAGGCTGTAGATGGATGACTTAGGCGAGGACCAAGACTTTGAGTCGACGGTGAGGGAACAACACTTGTAAAAAGTATAGTAATATGAATATATAGTTATCAGAAATGTGCACTCTTTTTGTCTAATTCCTTTCAGGATGACTTGGGAAGGACCAAGACTTCGAGTCGACGGTGAGGGACCAACACTTGTAAAAGGTAGAGTAATATGAATATATAGTTATTAGAAGCTAGTTCACCAACCCGTGCTCCCGCACGGGCTAATATTTTTAAAAGCTATTGTATTTAAAAATTATTTAGAAATGAAACTCCTAGCTAATAATCAAAATTGTTTAATTACTACTCTCTTATTTTTCAATACTTCAACATAATACTTATATAGATATGTACCTACCTTTGTCCAGTTGTGATTGATTTTTAATTAATAATTACTCTATGCCCTTTTTCATCCATATTCATACTTTTCCATTTTGTATCACACCTCTAATCCTCCATACATTATGTTTAGCATACAAATCAATATTTTTCATTGATTCCTCACATACTTGTATAAATGGTCTAAATGGTGGCACTCATCATATGTATATACTTTAACTTAGTATTTTTATATTAACAATGATATAAATAGGTAATTTAGAATCATATATTAGTTTACTTTTTGACATTTCTGAATGATGCACATGAAGATAATTAGATTAAGATTTAGGTGTTTACTTTATGTTATTTTTAATAATGACATTCGTGGGTTAATGATAAAATTTTAGAATGACATTTCAAGTTATGCTTTATAATGAGGTGTATTAGTAAATTGGATGAATATTATGGGGTTACTTTATTTTTTATAATAGCTGAGCTCGATAATTTAGATTTAGGTTTAGAGCTCATTTTTGAATATTTTCACAATAACAGTGGTGGGTAACTTTCTAGAAAATATAATAGATCAATGACTATGATTATTATAGTTTACAGGATTGGTGTTTGATGTTTTTTAATTTTTATGAGAATTTGTCTCTTTTTTCTAGCTTGTCTCATGGGAACTAATACGGAGTCTCCAATGGAAAAAAAATAAGACTACATTGCTACAAAACTATTATCATAAGCTACCTCTCGTTTGTTAAATATTCAAACACAATACTTATGTAGATATATATTTAATATCTTCATCAAATTGTGATAGATTTTAGTTAGTAATTACTCTATAATATTTTCATCCATATTTATAAACTTTAACCTTTCACTTTGCATTGCAAGTATACGCTTGAATTTGTTTAATGAATCCTAATTTTGAGATACAATTTTACCATAGAAATTTATATTCTCATCACTTTATATCCTTGTAAATGGTGACACACATTATACGTAAAGACCTTAATTATTATATCGTATACCAATAGTGTAAGATATAGACGATTTAGAATCCTATATTGCTGAATATTTTTAATTAAGGTTATTTGATTAAAACGTAGGGTTACCTCATGTTATTTTTAATAATGGTATGTGTGGGTAATATAGATGCAAATTTAAGGGGTTACTTTAATAATAATAGTGGTAGTCAATTCAGTTGCAAATTATGAGGTTATTTTAAATACTGTTTATAATGGCATAAGTGGGTAATTTTAATGAAGATTAAGGGGTTACTTTAGTTTATTTTATATAATGGCAGAGGTGGGTAATTTATATATAGATTTAGGGGGTTACTTTAGGCTATTTTCATAATGGCATAGGTGGGTAATTTTTTAAAAAACATAATAGATCCAATGGCTATGATGATTTGAATCTATCGATTGATGGTCGGATGTTTTGCTTTTTTGTGAGAATTTTTAGGATTTCTCTCTTTTTCTAGAGTGTCCACCTAGGAATCCTAGGTGGCTTTATCTGGAGGCTTTAAAAGGAGCCTCCAATTAGTAATAGTAAGATGTGCACTCTTTTTTTCTAATTCCTTTCAAGATGACTTGGCGAGGACCAAGGCTTCGAGTCAACGGTGAGGGACAAGACTTTTAAAAAATAATATGAATATAATTAGAAATAAAATGTGCTCTTTTTTATAAGAGCAACTCCAAGAGTTTCCAAAAAAGTTATTCCCCAAAACTATGTATCGGGGGTTCTTCCAAAAATAAATTTCCAAAAATATATCAACCCACAGCAGATAGCTAATAACTAGCCTTCAATATTTCAAAACAGGTCCCATCATTATAATTGGACCTATTAGTTGGGCTGCTCACCTGCCCGTACCTCCCCCTCGCGATCTCCAGCGCTGCCGCCACGAGCTCACGTTGCCAAAGGATTTTTCACGCCTCTAGGAGCTCACGTCACCAGGAGGTCACGCCGCCAGCTCCTGCACGCACAGAGGAATTTTCACGCGCCGGAAGTAAACCTGCGATCAGAGTAAGGAAGCATGTCGAGGTCATTTTTGTTTTTGCGATCAAAGCAATAGTCTACGCTTTGACCTGTGATCAAAGTAAGGTCAAGTAGATAAAGCAGGTCAACAATACAAAAAAACACTATTTCATGGCTACAATCTATTTATTCTTATCGATAATGAGGATTTTGTCGCCGTCCCTGCCTAGGAAAAGCAGTTCCTGCGATCTCCATCTTCAATTGGAGATAGGTAAAATGGATTCGCTATGAGTCGACGAATCCTTTTAATGCAACTGGTGCTGGATTCATCGTCAGATGATGATGATGATGATTTCTTCCTCTCTATTACTCATGTGGCTGTGAATGCGGATGAGTCCGATGATGAAACAAAACATCGTGGTTCTATCCTAGGCCATCGAGTACTTCAGCAAGACAGACAGGCAGGGCATCAGAGGTTATATCAAGATTATTTTTCAGATGATCCTACGAACGGACATAGTTATTTCAGACGACGGTATGTAAACAATAGATTTATTTAGACCTGTTGGCGCTCGAAATCGGTCGACCGAATCCCTAGCGTCTGACACACGACCCGGGAGAATCTGGTTAACTCCTGTTCGGGTGATTGCCCTGGTGCGGTTCGCGCGGCGTGCCAGCCAATCTGACCTGTTGATTGGCAAGGAAGAATACGTGTCAGATCCAGAAGTCGCGATCGGCTAAATTTCCGATCTCGAGAGAGCTTATCAGCGAATCGGCCGATTTGCCGTAATAAAGAAATCGGCTATGAAGCAGCCGATTACCAGGCAGCGTGAATGAGAACTATTGGAGTAATCAATACAACGCTACAGTAGCAACACTAGGAATAGATCTAGTCGGCTATGCGTAGAATAAGTAAATTAAACTGCAAAACATGAGAAAAGCCAAAACTGCCGATTCTTAGCTGGATAACTGGTGATAAAACTAGAAAAACAGGTAAAACCTAGGATTCCAGTAAATATCGATAACTAATGAATAAATCTAAACAAAACGACAGCGATGCGCCCGAAGTTAAAGCTTAGAATTTACTCGATAAACGGAACTTACAAGATCGGCCGGAGGTCAAGTTGATGCAGCCCCGCCAACCCGTACGAACTCGTGAAAAAGAAGAAAGTATTTAGCGAAGTCGCCTGCTTGAAAGTAAGTACGAGGAAATAGTAGTTTGTTGTATTGATTTGTTGGTGATTACAGATCTACAAAGGTAGCTATTTATAGCCCCGTACAGACGACTTCTTATCTGACTAGAATTCTATCCCTAATTCAAATGGAAAACGAATATTTACAAGTACGACTCGTACTAGGTTGGTTATTATACGCTTCATGGGCTGATTCCCTCTTCATCCTTATAATCCTTTCCAAGCCCATACCGGCCCAATTATTCCAACCTCCCAATCGACCGATTTCCTTATCAGCAAGGGGTAACCGATCGGGAACCAGGCGCGTCCGATCCAAACCCCAAGGGTCAAGTGAGGCGGAATTCCTAAAGATCTATCGGCCGATCCTGGACTGTAGCATCGGCCAATCCTGGACTGTAGCACCAACCAACCGATCTCTAACTGTAGCGCCACTCGGCCGATTTCCAACTATCACCCCTGTACCCTGCTGTATCTTCCCATTTCTTCCTCTCCTGATGCCAATTTTACTTGTGCCGAAATCTGGCGTCAACACATGCCCCCCAGTTTCGGAGTAAAACATAGTCTTTACTTCGAAATTCTTTTCAACTTCCCTTCCGAAACAACCGCAATGAAAATATCCTTCCGTTTCGCGGTCTTCAACCTGATGATTACAATCTTTTCAAAACGGGCGCCCACGACAACCACTACTCCCGAAAAACTCGAAACGCCGGCGCGGTAAAAATTCCATTTTTACCCTTCCTCAGGTCCCCTTTAAATATCAGCACATCCCACACTTCCTTTTCGAGCTCACGTCCTTCTTCCTCAGCGCGCGAGCCTTCTTCTTCCTCCAGCACTTTTCCTTAGCTCCGCAGCTTTCCGGCACCGTCTTCCTGTCGCTTTTCTTCCTCCCCTCCAATGGCGGCACCTTCAGGCACCTCACCTGCACGCGATGCTCCAGAAATAGCGCCTTCGGCGGAGGTAGCGACAGTGGTGGCCCCGTCGTCGGAAGAAGGAGCTCCATCAGCGCAAGTCGAAGCTTCTTCCGAGATCCCAATGGCGATCCCAATGGCGGCCTCATCCTCCGCAGCTGCACCAGCGATCCCGCCAACTACAAGGAACTTCATCCCAGAGGTAATCACCGAATCTTTCCTTTATCAGTAATACATTTATTTTAGATCTATTTCTTACTTTCGCACCCTCTTTCCTTTTTAGGCGGTTAGACATCGCATCACTATCCATCTTACGGGAAATCCCGGCCTTATCTGCCTCGGACCTATGGGGAACCCAGATCCAACAGAGTTAATTAACTTGGAAACTCATAGAATCCCCTTCAAACAATCCACCATGGACCTGGATCACTGGCTGGGCACCTTTAGGTCTTGGCTGAATGAAACTCCCGATTGGAGGGAGTGGAACCGGCGGATAGCTGCACCCAAGAGGGTCCAATGGGACGAGCTCAAAATCAGCCAATGCATCAACCTATCTCTGTCCCAGATGGAGCGAAATGAACCATCAGTGATAGCAGCCTCTTACTTTTGGTCTGATGCTCTGAATGCATTCTTATTTGGACATGGACCTATGACCCCCACACTGGCCGATGTGGTTCTGCTGACCGGCCTGGACATTTCCTCCCCGGACACCCCTTTCCGCCTCTTAGCCACAACATCGCATCGACTGGACACGAGGGGAATCGGCGGGTGGAAAGGCTTTATTAGATGCAACAAAAGGGCCGGATCTGTTGAGAACAGGGAGCACACGGCCTTCCTAATGATGTGGTTGGAGAAACACTTCTTTTGCGGGAGAGCAGCTGGCCCATCAACCAACACCCAAGCTTTAGCCGAAGCATTATCAGTAGGGACTCCTGTTCCCCTTGGAAACACTTGCTAGGAGCAGCATACCACATGCTTCACCAAATCGGCATCAAACTTTCCAAAGGGGAGCCGATTGGAAATCCAGGTGGACTCTGGTGGTTCATTAACTTGTGGCTGAACCTGTATATGAGCAAGATTTCTCAGCAGAGGGTGGAACACATGACGTTCCCCAGCGTCGAATCGGCAGAGGATCCCACTGCTCGACGCCGATGCACATCTTTCGGCGAAGCGGCATCGGCCCGCCCCGGTTGTCTGTACTCTGCTACCAAAGTGGCCGAGTACTTCCGATGCTTTTATAACGGTTTTAATGAAGAAGCAACCGTCTGGTTTCCTTATCGGCGAGATGACCCAATCTTCGAGCTCCCATCTTGCTTTGACTCGACTACTGGCCGATTCGATGAAGACCTCACAGACGAGTTAATTAAACCGGGAATCCTGCCAGCCAATTTCTTCTCAGGGAAGGATGCTCCTACGTATGAGTTTTACAATCCCTCTGCTGCAGCACGTCAATTCGGCATGGGTCAGCTGCCGATTCAAGTGTACTTCGCTGGCCGAGCTAAGTTCAGAGATGGGCTTACAACAGGTCTGGACTATAGTCGGCTGCGAGACCGGGTCCCAGACTCCAACACTATTGACTTGAACGACTGGATAGTAGCTCCCTTCACTATCCAACCATTCAAGCTTTGGTGGGCTGAATGGAAACAATACCTTTTCTGCAACTCCGCGTCGTCATACTGCAATCTTCTGGATCCGACCAACATCGACCCAAACGCCGAGGTATTTTTCCTTAGCCGATTTTTACTCTTTTATCAACGCGGTTGAATCCATATACCAACATCTTGCTATTGCTTCAGTCCGAGAACCGTGTCCTCCCAACACGCAGCCAGAGTGGCCGGCCAATAGAAGATCATCATCCATACACCACCTTCCCCCTTATTGGCTACGATGTCCGTGGACGTGATTGCTGGCCGATCGAAGCAGGTGCAGAAGAAAGTTACTAAGAAGACCAGCCGCCGAGTTCGAGCCCGCATAGAATCGGCGGATCCTCCCACGATCGTATCGGCAGAGACTTCGGCCGCACCGCCTCTTCAAGCCGCCAGAGAGATAGATACTCAAGTTGTCGCGCAAGCTGGGGCAGCCGCTGCATCACTACTGGTAGAGGCCGTGCAGGTAAACTTATGTTTAATCCTTCCGATTGTTGTCTCAATACTAACCCCTCTTATCTTAGACTGCACAGATCACTCCTACGGACCCACAACAATCGGCAGCAACCTAATCGGTCACCGACGCGCCCCCGCTTCCATCCGTCGAGGTATAACACTCTTCCACCGATTCCCCTAGTATTTGAATGACGTTCTCATTCAACCCTTTGACACAGGTCATTAGTACGCCAAACGCCCCTCTTGATCAACCAATGGTCCCCTCCCGGGAAGCTGGTCCAAGCACAGCACCAATCATCGTAGAGTCTTCTTCTTCTGATGAACCAATGGCACCAGCCCCTGAACCGAGGATAACGGCTCCCCAAATGCAGCTTGAGGAAATCCGATTCAAGGAGGTAAGAGACCTTTCACCTTTACTTAGCCGATTTGCTATTACCATCGGCTGATTTGTTTTTTCTTCTTGACTTATTATTTCCAGGAACAGGACACTCCTGACAACAGTCTCTTCTTATTTGCGGTCACCCTCTCTGATGACGAAGAAGTCGCCTCCCGCCAAGTCACTTTGAGCTCCATCCCTGACGATGTCCGAGCCAAACTTACCAGCATCCGATCCCTTCTTCAAGAAGACATCGGCCAATTGGTAGAAGATGCCTCGCCGATTCGGCAGCTCTTCGGTGACGTCAGCGGACGGGTGCCAGAAGAAGCGGAGGAAGCCTTGGCGCCGGCCGCGTATATCGAGTCGATGAGGATCCCAGTTTTCAGGGCCCTGCGTCACATGGCCGATCGCACCAAGTTGGCCAAGACTCGTGAAGAAGAAGATACGTACAAGCGTCAGGCCCAAGAGGTGCATCAACGCATTCACTTTCAGGAAGACTCTCGCCCAGGAATCGTCGGCACGATAGATCGTCTCAAACGCCGAAGAGCAGAGCTTGCCAAAGAGATGGAACAAGTGACCAAAGCCATAAATGCCGAAGAGAAGAGGCTTCAAGAACTCCCATCCGTCATCGCCGATCTGAAACGGGAGAGGCAGCATCTGGCCCACGAAGCCCTTAAACTCCACCGCAATATGCCAGAAGTCTCTGGATCGGCAGATGATGATCAGCGGGTCCTAGACTCTGTCGATCAGATCCGGCGTCGAGCGATATCGGCTATCGATGCCCTTCTGGGTAGCCTGTAAAAGCACTGTGTATTTTTGTACGAACATTTAATGCCCCCTTTGACCGCCCTTCGTAGCGCCTTTTATTTATTGCCTTTCTCACTTCCGACGGGACGCGCCTTACCAAATATCTACGCCTCCTTTTCTTATAAATGCTGGCCTAGACCCCCTTCCCGAAGTACCAGTTTAGCTCGGCTTCACCTTCCCAACCTGCTTTCGTCGGCGCGATTTTCAGTCATGTCTTTTTCATCCTCTTCCTCTTCCTCTGTTAACCAGGTGAAAATCTTGCCTTGATCCTTCTTCCCAGTTTAGCTCTTTTGAAGGGAATCACCTTTTTTAATCGTTCTTTTCTTCAGCCACGGCGCCTTAGCCCCGAACTCGAACGCGCCATCGAGCTCATGCACTCTGATGAACCATTGTCGTCCGAGGACAAGGACCTAATCAGGGCTCATCGTGACGAACTTCAAGAACATGTCCCTGCTGACATCCGACGGATCTGGGACTTTCTGGACGGCAACGCCCGCCGGCGACCTCAAGCCGACAGAAGTCATCCGCTTCCTCCACGAGTCGTCCTTGAAGATGCGGCAACAGGGACATCGCGCCCGGCTATGGACCGGAGCCACCCTCTCCCCCGTCAAGTCGAAGCGGAGGCTTCGATGAAAGAGATAGAAGAAGAGTACATCCGTCTTATGATAGAATTAGGTCGGGCTGAGAGAGAGCGTAAGAAAAGGCGTGGTTAATTATTTTTGTTCTAAGGGCGACTTGTACCTTGTCGGCCGTGTAACCCACCGTCCGTACCGAATGAATACATCGGCCGATTTGGACGATTACATGTTTTCTCTAGACGAACCTTTGTGTGCTGTTTATCGTGGTTGATTCTTTATGCTCCGACCCATATACTAGGGTAGTATCTTTTCAAGTACCTTCCGTTCAGAGCCCTAGTAAACTCTTCTCCTTTGATTGTTTCCAAAATATAAGCGTTTCCTGGAGCACATCTGCCGATTTTATACGGCCCTTCCCATGTAGGGGACCACTTTCCGAATTTAGGATCTTTCGACTCAATCGGCAACACTAACTTCCAGACCAGGTCCCCTTGAGAGAATTGTTTGACTTTGACCTTCTTATCATACCACCTGGCCACTTTCTTCTTGTTTTCCTCAATGCTTAACAAAGCTCTCAATCGTTGGCCAGCCAAGTCATCAAGTTCCCTTTTCATGAGTGATGAGTAGTCATCGACCGTTAACTGGTCCTGGAGCGAAATGCGCCTCGACCCCGCCCTTGATTCCCACGGTAGTACTGCATCGTGACCGTACACCAACTGATAAGGGAATGACTTGGTGGCCCCATGGCAAGCCATCCTGTATGCCCATAGGGCTTCAGTTAGACATAGATGCTATTTTTTCGGCTGCTCCTCAATTTTCCTCTTGATTAACTTAATTATCCACTTGTTGGAGGATTCGGCCTGGCCGTTAGCTTGGGCATAATATGGAGAGGAGTTTAACAATTTGATTCCCATATCGGCTGTGAACTCTTCAAATTCTCCTGATGTGAACATTGTTCCCTGATCGGTTGTGATAGTCTGGGGAATGCCGAATCGGTAGACGATATGGTCCCTTACGAAGTCGACCATGGTAGCCGATGTCACGGCCCTTAACGGGATTGCTTCCACCCATTTGGTAAAGTAATCGGTGGCCACCAGAATAAATTTGTGCCCTTTGCTTGATGGAGGATAAATTTAGCCGATAAGGTCTATTCCCCACCCTCTAAACGGCCATGGCTTGATAATGGGATTCATGGCCGACGCGGGCGCACGTTGGACATTCCCAAATTTCTGACAATCCTGGCATCCCTTATAATATTTGAAGCAATCTTCGAGGATCGTTGGCCAGTAATACCCATTATTCCTGATCATCCATTTCATCTTATGGGCCGACTGGTGGGCTCCACACACCCCCTCATGGATTTCTCCCATCAGAGTCTTAGCCTCTTCTGTTCCCAGACACTTGAGCAGGACGCCGTCAATTGTTCGGTAGAATAAGTCGTCTTCCAGCAGTACGTATTTGGTAGCATGGAAACGCACCCGCCGATCCACTTTCTTAGATGGATCTTTCAGGTAGTCGGCAATTTCTTTTCGCCAGTCATCGGCCGCGAGTTCCAGAGCCATAGCGCCTAGAATTGGCCGATATCCAGATGCGTGCTGGGCGAGTTTGTTGGCATCCTCGTTGTGATCCCTTGGGATGTGTTCGATTACTGCCGATTTGAATTCTTTTAAGAGCTGCAGGCAATCCTCGTAATAAATTCTCAATACATCGTCCTTGCATTCGGACCTCCCCGTTAATTGATCCACAATAAGCATGGAATCCCCGAAGACTTCGACAGAATCGGCCTTGACTTCTCTTAGTAATTGTAATCCCTTCAATACAGCTCGGTACTCTGCTTGATTGTTAGTGGCGGTGGCTTCTATCGGCAGAGAAAAATCATAGCTTGCCCCCCGAGGCGATATGAGGACGATGCCGATTCCTTATCCGACCCCACATGACGATCCATCAAAGTATAAAGTCCAAGGTACCGGTTCCATGAAGGCAGTCTCTGGTCCGCAGTGTTGGGCGACGAAATCGGCCATGACCTGACCCTTGACGGCTTTCGCCGATTCATACCGAAGGTCAAACTCTGACAAAGCTAAAATCCATTTGCCAATTCGTCCTTTCAAGATTGGTAGTGACAACATGTATTTTACCACGTCGTCTTTGCATACGACCACACATTCCGCTGACAGCAAATAGTGCCTGAGTTTGGTACATGACAAGTAAAGGCATAGGCACAACCGCTCCACTGGAGGATACCTTGTTTCGGCGTCCAGAAGTCTTCTACTGACATAATAAATTACTCATTCCTTTCCTTCGAACTCCTGGACTACAGCCGAACCAATAGCCTTTTCATCGGCTGACAAATATAATTTAAAAGGCTTACCAGTTTGAGGAGGGACCAATACCGGTGGTGAGACCAAGTACTGCTTGATATCTTCCAGTGCCTTTCGTTGCTCTTCCCCCCATATAAACTCCTGGTCGGGTTTCAACTTTAATAATGGTGTGAAGGCTTGGATTCGCCCAGACAGATTAGATATGAACCTTCTAATGAAATTCACCTTGCCGATTAAAGACTGCAATTCAGTTTTATTCTGCGGGGCCACGACCTTGTTGATAGCCGCTATGGTCTTCCGATTGATTTCTATTCCCCGCTCGTGCACCATGAATCCTAAGAACTGTCCAGCGAACACGCCGAAGGCACATTTATTCGGGTTCATCTTCAGCCCGTGTTTCTTAGTGCATTCCAACACTTTTCGCAAATCGGCCAGATGCTCTTCGTGTCCTTTGGACTTGACTACGACGTCGTCGATGTAGATTTCCACCAGTATGCCGATGAGTTCGTGAAATATGTAGTTCATGGCTCTCTGATATGTGGCACCGGCGTTTTTCAAGCCAAAAGTCATCACCACCCACTCGAATAAACCAAGGTGGCCTGGGCATCTGAAGGCCATTTTGGGTATGTCCTCCTCGGCCATAAGTATTTGATTGTACCCAGCGTTTCCGTCCATGAAGCTAATAATCTTGTGTCCCGCGGCGGCATCTATTAGCACATCGGCCGTCGGCATGGGGTATCCGTCCATCGGTGTGGCCTGATTAAGATTCCTGAAATCAACGCACACGCGTAGCTTTCCGTTCTTCTTGTATACTGGTACAATGTTGGAGATCCACTCGGCATAACGGCATTGCCGAATAAATTTTGCTTCGATTAGCCGAGTTATTTCGGCTTTTATGTCCGGTAGAATTTTAGGATTGCACCGCCGTGCAAGCTGTTGGTACGGCCGATATCCTGGTTTTATGGGTAGCCGATGTTCAACAATAGATCGATCTAATCCGGGCATCTCATGATACTCCCAAGCAAAACAATCCTTAAATTCTCTTAACAAACTTGTCAGTTTACATTTGTATTCTGGGTCTAAATTTGCACTAATATAAGTCGGCCTTGGTTTGGTGCCATCGTCTAAGTCTATCATTTCTAATGAATCGGCCGACGTGAACCTGTGCCCTAGCTTCCCATCTTCTCGGGCGAACTGATCCATTTAATCTGAGTCTTCGGAGCCGACTGCTCGGATCGGCTGTAGGCCAAAATCGGAGACCTTCAAGAAGTCGGTATCCCATACTCTACCGGATATGCACTTGACGGTTTCGCAGCTCCACTGCTGTGTGTCGGCTGCTGTGATGCTGTATGCGGAGTCGGCGTTGACCACCTCGATGTTGTCGCCGACCCATTGTACAAGACATTGGTGCATCGTCGATGGGATGCAGCAATTTGCATGTATCCAGTCTCGGCTGAGTAGCATGTTGTAGGATCCCTTGCCATTAATAATAAAGAAAGTGGTGGGAAGGGTCTTACTGCCGATGGTGAGGTCGACGTAGAGGGCACCGCGAGCGGGGGATACGTTGCCCTCGAAGTCCTTGAGCATCATGTCTGTCTTGGTCAAGTCATCATCGCTTTTCCTAGCTTCCGGAGCACGGCATATGGCATGATGTTGACTGCCGCTCCTCCGTCTACCATCAATCTGGTGAGGGGTCGGCCATTGACATGCCCTTTAAGGAACAACACTTTCAGGTGTTGCCGCTTGTCGTCTTCGGGCTTCTCGAATGTGGCTGTCATTGGCTCCAAAGCCAATTGTGCCATCTATTCTTCTATCGCCGATATATCCTGTCGGTCGGCAGGAGTCATAAATTCCATCGGCAGTATGAAAACCATGCCGATGTCGGCTGCCGATTCATCGCCTGCCGATTCGTCGCCTCTTCTGTCGTTTCTTTTGGGGCGCCATACCTGAGACCTGCATTCCCTCTTGTCGGTCGTGTACTGTTGTTCTTCCTCCTGCTGTTCCCACTGGCGGAGACGTTGGATCCTTCGTTTTTGAGATTTGGTCAATCCGTCGGGACACCACCTGGGGTTCACTGGTTTGGTTCTTGGCCTGGCGCGTTCCCATTCCGGTTCGCGTCCTAAAGGGTTTTCGTCTGTCACTCGAGCATCGGCCATCTCTTCAAGCCGACTGTGGATGCTGGCCCTATTTTCTGGCCGGTCATGTCGATCAAACCTGCCCCCCGGCCTATCATGGCGTCTGTCTTCCGACCGGTCATATCGGTCACTTCTGCCCCCCAGCCGATCACGCACGGGAGGGCGCCGGTCGTCTTGGTTGCGCCAGTTCCTGCTGATCGGTTCTGGTCTCCCGTCTCTGGAGCGAGACCTGTTGAACGGCCGATTGTTACGATACGGGCCGTTGCACTCAGGGCAATTATCGGCCGAAGGTAGCCTGAGGTTGCTTTCCCAACAGTGGATGAAGAACGGGCACCTCCAGTGATCTTCATGTCGCCGCATCGCTTCTTCCCGGGATCTTGAGCGTTCATGTTGCCGCTGATATTTATGGAGCAGGAATTGGGAAGTAATGCGTGGCTCACCTGATCCGCCATCGTTGTCCTCCTTCCGCCGCTTCCCCTTGATGTCTTCAGGCGTCGCTTGATTTCTGGGGTCTACGGCACCACTCTTTTTAGCCGATTCGGATGTCAGTACCTTGGTTTGGAGCGAGTTCTTCCCTGTGTCAACCATGTTGGTGGGGAAGGGGTGCTGGTCGATCTTCATCGGCTTGGCTGATTTTGTTGGTACTTCAAATTTAAGTCTGCCCTGCTCAATGGCCGACTGTATCTGCTACCAGAAGATTTTGCACTCATTAGTGTCATGGGATGTAGATTTGTGCCACTTGCAATATTTCATCTTCTTCAGTTGTTCGGCAGAAGGTATCGTATGATATGGCGAGAGCTTGATCTGTCCTTCCTGGAGGAGAAGGTCGAAGATTTTATCGGCCTTTGACGTGTCAAAGTCGAACGTTTCTGGCTCCTTCTTGCCGAACGGGCATGATATCGGCTTCTTTCCCTTAACCCATTCCGCAAGACCGACCTCAGCATCTTCTTTGGCTTCAACCTCTTCTAGGAATGCAACCTTCTTCTGGAAGTTCCTCCGTGGATCGAAAGAACGTACCTCCTGTCCAGACAATCGGTGGACGATTTGGCTTAAGCTCTCAAACTCCTGTGAGGCATATTTTTCTTTGATGTGGGGCAGGAGACCTTGAAAGGCTATATCAGCCAGCTGTGCATCGTTTAGAGCCAAAGAATAGCATTTGTTCCTGATCTCCCGAAACCTCTGTACATATGAGGATATCGGCTCGTCGCTTCTCTGCTTGAGGCTGGTCAAATCGGACAGCTTCATCTCATGCACCCGGCGTAGAAGTATTTATGAAACTGCCTCTCCAAATCGGCCCATGTAATAATCGAGTTGGGCGGTAATGTCGTGAACCACTGGAAGGCCGACCCAGACAAGGACGACGAGAATAGCCGCACCCGTAGAGCGTCTTGCGCCGCTGCCTCTCCGCATTGGATGATGAACCTGTTCACGTGTTCCATGGTTGAAGTGTCATCCATCCCCGAGAACTTGGTGAAGTCAGGAACTTTATACCGATGGGGAAACGGCAGTAGGTCGTACATAGACGGGTACGGTGTCCTGTAAGTGTAAGTCTGTACCTTCGGCTTCAAGCCGAATTGTTCCTGAATTACTTCTGCTATACGTGCCGACCAGTCCGGCTGTTGCTGGTAAACTGTTGGCTGAGGGACTGGCACGTGCTGGTATATCGGAGGCGGGACGGCTTGATGCTGAGTGAAAGTATATGGCATTTGATGTGTTATAGCCGGCTGTGTATTCAGGGTCGGCTGTTTGAATGAGCCACTCGTTTCATCATATAGTACGAGCTCTGCTGCTTTGCTCATCTCTGGTGCGACAGGCTGGTACGGCGGCATAGTTGGTCGAGTGGTTGCCTGGAAAGACGCCTTGAATTGGGGACTTCCCTGACTGGCCGATTGATCCTGAACGGTCGTAGCTGATGGTGCCCCCCAAGGCGCTGGATTAACTAGAGGGAACGGCGCAGAGGACAGCTGAACAGGGTGTGGCTGGAGGTGTTGTGTGCCATTATACCCCATAGGAATTGATGATGAGGAGGCGCCTGAACCCCCAACAGGAAATTGGATCGGCTGAGAAGCCAAATTCAGATAACCCTTGTTTGGTGGAATCGGCGAAGCATATGCCGGTCCCTTGTACCCTTGAGATGCTCCGCTAGCCAAGGAGCTGATGACGGCATTGTACACCGTATTTGCAAGCACCGGGGATTGATCAATGAAGGCGTGATAAACGGACTGCTGGACCATCTCGGCCATCTTGTCCGAGTCCTCGGTGATTGTGATCTGGCGGGGAGTTGGAAACAGAGACTTTTTGATAGTCTCCCCGCTTCTGGTGCGACTGAAGGACTGCAGGCAAGCCTTCTGGTATTGTGCCGTCTGCTTCTCTAGTTCTTCCTTCTGGTCGTCCCTGAGATCTGCCTCTGTCACTTCGATAACGTTATCTTCGGAGACCTCAGCAGCTTTCGACATGGTGGTGGTTGTATTGGTCCCACCGAGCGTGCCAAAAGTGTGTTGGCGCTAGAAATCGGTCGACCGAATCCCTAGCGTCTGACACACGACCCGGGAGAATCTGGTTAACTCCTGTTCAGGTGATTGCCCTGGTGCGGTTCGCGCGGCGTGCCAGCCAATCTGACCTGTTGATTGGCAAGGAAGAATACGTGTCAGATCCAGAAGTCGCGATCGGCTAAATTTCCGATCTCGAGAGAGCTTATCATCGAATCGGCCGATTTGCCGTAATAAAGAAATCGGCTATGAAGCAGCCGATTACCAGGCAGCGTGAATGAGAACTATTGGAGTAATCAATACAACGCTACAGTAGCAACACTAGCAACAGATCTAGTCGGCTATGCGTAGAATAAGTAAATTAAACAGCAAAACATGAGAAAAGCCAAAACTGTCGATTCCTAGCTGGATAACTGGTGATAAAACTAGAAAAACAGGTAAAACCTAGGATTCCAGTAAATATCGATAACTAATGAATAAATCTAAACAAAACGACAGTGATACGCCCGAAGTTAAAGCTTAGAATTTACTCAATAAACGGAACTTACAAGATCGGCCGGAGGTCAAGTTGATGCAGCCCCGCCAACCCGTACGAACTCGTGAAAAAGAAGAAAGTATTTGGCGAAGTCGCCTGCTTGAAAGTAAGTACGAGGAAATAGTAGTTTGTTGTATTGATTTGTTGGTGATTACAGATCTACAAAGGTAGCTATTTATAGCCCCGTACAGACGACTTCTTATCTGACTAGAATTCTATCCCTAATTCAAATGGAAAATGAATATTTACAAGTACGACTCGTACTAGGTTGGTTATTATACGCTTCATGGGCTGATTCCCTCTTCATCCTTATAATCCTTTCCAAGCCCATACCGGCCCAATTATTCCAACCTCCCAATCGACCGATTTCCTTATCAGCAAGGGGTAACCGATCGGGAACCAGGCGCGTCCGATCCAAACCCCAAGGGTCAAGTGAGGCGGAATTCCTAAAGATCTATCGGCCGATCCTGGACTGTAGCATCGGCCGATCCTGGACTGTAGCACCAACCAATCGATCTCTAACTGTAGCGCCACTCGGCCGATTTCCAACTATCACCCCTGTACCCTGCTGTATCTTCCCATTTCTTCCTCTCCTGACGCCGATTTTACTTGTGCCGAAATCTGGCGTCAACAAGACTATTTTTTAAAAAAATCATATTATATATGTGTCTCATTACTCTTGACATGCAGGTTTCGAATGAGGCGTACACTGTTTGCACGCATATGAAATGCCATAGAACAATACGATGAATATTTCATGCAGAAAAGAAACGATGCTGGTATACTTGGCCTTTCTAGTCCGTAAAAGATTACTGCAGCATTTCGGATGTTAACTTATGGAATAGCAACTGATGTTACAGATGATTATGTTCGAATTGGTGAGAATACTACTATTGAGAGTCTGAGAAGGCTTGTCAGTGTTGTTTGGAGGTTTTTGGAGATGAGTACTTGAGATCACCTAATGAAGATGATACTGTAGATTACTTGTCATTGGAGAGAGTAGAGGTTTTCCTAGTATGCTTTGGTCGATTGATTGTATACATTGGAGGTGGAAAAATTATCCTTCGGCATGGCAAGCTATGTATACTGGGCATGTGCATAAGCCTACAATTATACTTAAAGCTATTGCAGATGAAGATCTTTGGATTTGGCATGCTTTCTTTGGGATGCCTGGTTCCCACAACGATATCAACGTTTTGCACCGGTCTTCTTTATTCGCATGGTAGCTGAAGGTCAAGCTCCAGAGGTGAATTATACCATTAATAACAACGAATATACAATGGGTTATTATCTTGCCGATGGCATATATCCCTCGTGGGCCACATTTGTGAAGACCATACCTGAACCACAAGGTAAAAAAAGAAATATTTTGCAACTGCCCAAGAAGCTTGTTGGAAGGATGTGAAACGAGCATTTGGGGTTCTACACGCTCATTTCGCTATCGTTAGTAGGCTAGCTCGATTTTGGGATGAAGACACCGCAGACAAATCATGAGAGCTTGTGTTATTATGCACAACATGATAGTTGAGGATGAGCACGATGAGGAAGATGATTTAAATTATGATGGGGTAGGAGAAAAGGTGAAAATTTCTTACGATAAAAAACCTGAACTTGAAGAGTTTATTAAACATTATAAGAATATAAAGGACAAAGATATTCACAGTCAGCTTCAAGATGACCTCATTGAGAACCTATGGCAACATCATACAGACCAATTGATCTTGTCAATGCATTATCCTCTAGGCCTTGAACCTCACTGTTGGGAGAAAATATTAACGACCTCCCAAAGCCCATGGAAACAACAATCATAAAGGCCCAAGGCCCACCTAAGGTAATAAAGACTGCCGTCGGCCCAACACGGGAGGGAGGAGCCACGCTCCGCCTCGCCCGACCCAGTGTCCCGGGGTCGGACGTTCCCGACCCCTTGAAGACCAAACTCCGCCTCGCCCGACCCAGGGCGCAGAGGTCGGACTCATTCGAGCCCACAACACAAATATCCATCTCGGGCGCAGATTGGAAGATCAGGGTGCGGATCTCGTGGGTCCCCCTGTTGACCTCGCCATAAATGCGCCGCGGCCCTGGCACGCAAAAAGGAGCTGGCGCTCCCAGCGCGACTCGTCACAAGTACTCATGCGCGACCGTGCGGTGCGAGCTACAATGGCCGCGGCCCCCTCCGATTCGCCACAAGGTACTCATGGCCCGTGCCGCCTGGTACAGGAGGGCATTCCGCCCGTTCTCGCGCCCCGCGCTTCCAGCGATAGGGACGCGACGTCCGCGTCCCACAGGTCATCAGCAAGATAACAGAATCAGCTATCCTCCCCAGCGGGCACAGACACCACGGCTAAACATCATCATCATGCCTGGCAGCAACGGCCACCGGAGAGATCATCGACAGGATCTGGAGGCAGCCGCCCTCTCCCGACGAACGCGCTGACAGGAGCCGGAGGCCGAAGCGAGGGGCGGCGGCCCTGGAACTTGGTCCCCATCCTTATGTTGTATTTTACTTAGCCTTGTTTATCTCTTTTATCTCTCCTCACACCCGGTCTCACCTGTAACCTCGGTAGCCTCCTTGTGCTATAAAAGGAGAACCGGGGGCTTGAGACAAGGGGGTTTTTTGGGAAGCCAACAGAACACACTCATACCTACCTAGAGCATCAGTGCATACCCGAGAGACCTGGGATCAGCTCCCTCTCTCGCACTCCTGTAACCCCTACTACAGAACTTCGCGTGGGCAACACGAGCAGCTCCCGATACTGGACGTAGGGCATTCCCTTGCCCGAACCAGTCTAAACCCTGTGTCTACCACGCCACCATCCGAAGCCTTACGCGCATAAAAGAAATTTACTAGTCTTAGTCTTGATCCGCTAATCTTAACAACGACACTCACCTTGTCCTATTTCACTTTGTAAACTTGCACTCGGATCAGTAGTTGAGCTTGTCTTCTGCTTCTTGTTAGATGTTTTAGCAGCAGCCAATTCATCAATTTTAGCAAGCCATTTTGGTTGTGTTCTCAGCTTATTCCAGCAATGCATGAACTAAAATGCTTTCTGATGTTCGTCTTCGAACTTGTACAAAGCACATGCCTCTACAACCTGCACACACCAACATCCAAGGGATATTCATATATGATATATAAAAATAAAATAGTCGAAACAAATCCTGATATTGCATAGTGAGTAAGTACCTTGTCTTGTATTGTAGTACCACTCTGACGTCTTAACTCAATCTGTGTTAGATATCCACAAAACTTGTTTACACATTTTTGTATGGTCTCTCACAGGTGCATGAGAGAATTTATGGTACGCTTTGAGGGGCACGTCTCGTGTTCATGGAAGTACTCATAGATACGAGACCAATACTTACCACATTTTTGATCTTTGCCTACGACCAGATCCAAGCTTACATTCAGCCACCCTGAAACTAAAACCTCATCTTCATAGTCACTGAAATTCTTGGTCACTGAAATTCTTTGATCTCTTATGATTTGGCCTTGCAGAGGGGGCTGCTAGACTGACTTGCATTGCTTGTGATTGTTGGTCAGCATATGTGTTGTTACAATTATCAAAATTCCTTAGATTGGTTTCATCCATCATCATGTTGGAAAAATATCCATTTTCTGCAAGAATTTAACCATCGAGAAGTTTTCTACATGTTAATTTACAATTATTTTGCATATGCTTCCAGCTTCTAGAATGCTTTACACAAGCCATTTCAGCTGTTGCTTCTCTCTGCCGATTGTTAGTAACTACAAAATTACTACGTTCAGTTTTTCATGCGTGAACAGAAGCTAGCTAGTGAACCTATTGCATCTGTGCCACTGAATGGCTACTAAGTCAGTAACAATTCATAGGATCATAGTCCTATCGAGCAAGAGGCTAGTCTTGTTTGAATCTTGTCAAGGATGCTACCAGCAAGCTTTCAGATTGTTCCTGTTCTCAAAGCTGCTATGCAGCAAGCCTCCAGTTACATGTTACAGAATTTTTCTCTGAAAGCTACAACACCACAAATCACACTTCTCTTAGTTTAAGAATAAGTTTTCACGTAATAAGAACCAAACTAATTCTGATAAATAGGTCCAAGGTTGCTCTAATATCACAGAAAATTGAAATGAAGAGCTTATGATCACAGAGAATTGAAATGAAGAGCTTATGATTCATACCATTCACAAATAAGTTGCCGTTGGCCACTTGTTCAAAGGCAGCATAGGGGTTGCCAGATGGGTACGGCACCACCGATACGGAATCCAAATCGTCGCCGGCAAGGGCTGCCATCGGAGGACCACCGGCAGGTCGAGGTCGTCTTTACTAGAAGAAAAGGAAATTCACCAGTATAATGCTTCTCAAGATAACTAGGTGTTGGAGTATAAGTGAATTGTCCATCTCTCCTCATCAGTTTAACCTTTTGAGTTGAACTGGTTGGTGCATGCAACTCAATATGGTATCAAAGCCAGAGGTCTCGAGTTCGAATCCTGACGGGCGCGATTAAATAAAATAATTGCAACCCACTCCAATCTCTACGTATGTAGCATGAGGGAGCCTCTCTCCTCATTAACTTAAGCTTTTGGGTTAAACTGGTTGGTGCATGCAACTCAAGGAAATCTGCCAGACTAAAATACTTTGAAATTCTAACAGGGGACTTGGCATTTTTTAAGAATAGCCTGAATAGGATTTTGTCAGGAAGCTCATTCGAGCAAATATAACGCTTAGCATTCTGCTATAAACTAACCCTGTTCTGAACATGCACATCAGCTCTCATTTCACTTCTGTAGGATATACACATTACTGCAGCATGATTTCCGAAGTTTTTAATAAGAACCAATAAACAAATTACTGCAGCATGATTTGCGACGTTTTTAATAAGAACCAATAAGAGGACACAGGAAAAAGCAGCAGCAATATCAGTCAGTAAGTGGATACCTGAGTGGGAAAAAAACACCACAGTTCAGATCACTGACCGGCACCAAACATCAATTTGAGGGTTACAGGCCCACACCAACTATGTCGCCCGTAAGGTGTTAAACGCCATGCTGCTGTAGTGACCAATAACTAACCACTATTATACCAGCAAATTAGCCATATCAATGTATCATCCCAAGAAGAAGGAATGTAATGCATTGAAAGATACCATGCCCTGTTAATCATACATTTCAGCTCTCATTTTGTTTTTCCAGGATACACCAATACACTAATGACAAATATGCACCAACATCCATCCATTCAATACATGCAGCACAACATGACTGAAGATCTGAAAAAGAACCAAAAGGAGGACATCGGAAACGGCGGCAACCAGCAGAGGTATCCATGGAAACATTTTTACGCTAAAGCATTGTGCATCAGTGACCACAACAAAACACTGATATGAAATGTAATTGTCCTACACTCCTACAGCAAGTATGAGCCTGTTAAGCACAGTGCAAATCTGTCAGAGATGCACTCATTTGCACTAACCACTGCACTTGGCAGAAATTGCACGTACAGATATTGCCGTCAGAACTGCCACACTAACTAGTCACGCACACTGCAATCGATCTTGTGCCCTGCGAGAGAGACTATATATGCTCACAACTTGCTGGCTAGCGTGCATCCAAAGGACAAGCTCAAGACAATCTCCTCGATTGCACTATACAAAACGTTATATCCTGCTGCTTTGTTTTATCAGGCTCCCCAGAAATCCGTTACGGAGTTACCAGACACGAGATCAGGAACGTCCCACACCTGCGAGCAGTAGTCCGTCGTCGCCGCCGTGGGCTTCGTGCTCAACTGGCTCCGCCCCTCGCCCCGCCGCCGCCGCACCTCGCCCAGCCTCCCGCGTGCGGCACCTCGCCCAGCCACCGCTGCTGCGCACGCGGGAAAGGGCCGCCCGGGAAGAGTCCGATCGGGGGAAATCCGGCTGCTCGCGCGCAGGAAGGGTCCGATGCAGTGACCGGATCCGTTATGATGTGGCAAATAGATTGGGAAAGTTTCGAGGAGCTGAGTTCCTTTTTCTTTTTTTTCTCCTTAAATAAGGTATTAGGGTACGATACACATTCTTTTGAAGTTGCTCTAATTCTTTTTTTTTAACTATTTAGCAGCACGAACATGTCTAAATTGTGTGTATGCATTTACCTTTGAGTTCCTGATCTCGACGAGCCCCACTAACCAAAACACTATCTCGAGAGCATCCTATAAGTAGGTTGCCACGTTTAAATAACCACATAGGGTACATGGTCCAAGGAGGCACTCCAAATCTAAGACCTCCTGGTACATTAACTTTAAAGTATACGTACCATATTCACCTTAATGAAAATTAGCACAAGAGATCACTTCTACAGTCCTGATTTTTACACATTAACCAAAATTAAAAGTGGATCCCATAATAAAGAAATGTAATTGTTTGCCCATAATGCATGCTTGAGATAGTCTCTTTAATAATGACTACCTCGTCTCTCTTTGAAAAATAAGATGAGGTGGATTTTTCGAGGGAAAATTTAGCTAGCATATGTAGCAGAGGCCTACAAGCATCTCCAACAGCATTGGTATATTTGAATACCTAAAACCACTTATAGGTACAGGAGAGAGGAAAATTTAGGTATGCAAAGGAGGCCTTCTCCAATAGTTACTACTTGACCTATTATTTTGCTAAGGGCCTGTTTGGGACTGCTCCGCTCCAAAAAAAATAGCTCCACTCCAGCTTCATCTTGCCAAACGCCTCCAGCTCCAACTATACCAACTCCAAAAAAAATGTGGATCTGGGGGGCAACTCCAAGATTTTCCTGGAGCTCCTCAAAGGGTGCTCTCAAAAAACAACTTTTATAACCCCTCTTGGAGTTGGGTAGAAATTACCCACCAATGCCACCCTTTACAGTACCGTTGAGAAAGAAAAAAAAAACAACCGTGGCTCCTGTTCTTCCCGCGACTCCTGTTCTTCCCGCGACTCCTGTTCTTCCCGTGGCTCCTACCGCCCGTACAGCTTCCGTCGCCGGCGTCGAGCGGCCGTTCCACCCGTCGCCGCCCATGGCCGACGGTGCGGAAACCGTTGCCGTGGAGGACTTGGAGGATGCCGGCGGCGACCCTGTCCTGGGCGCGGCCCGCCTGGGCGCCGGCGGCCTGGGCGCCGCCCGCCTGGGCGCGGCCGGCCTGGGCGCCGCCGGCCTGGACGCGGCCGGCCTGGGCGCGGCCGGCTTGGGCGCCGGCGGCCTGGGCGCCGCCCGCCTGGATGCGGCCGGCCTGGGCGCGGCCGGGCTGGGCGCCGGCGGCCTGGGCGCCGCCCGCCTGGGCGCGGCCGGCCTGGGCGCCGCCGCCTGGACGCCGCCCGCCTGGAAACGGCGGACTGGGCGCCGCCGGCCGTGGCCTGGGGCGCCGGCCTGGACCACTCCGGCCTGGGCGATGGCCGTGGCCTGGGCGGCCAGTATATGGGCCGAGCGTGGGCTGGGCGCCGGCCTGGAGGCCTCCGAAGAGACTCAGACTTGGAGCTGCATTTGCTTAGTGAACCTTAAAATCTGAATGAGCAGGCCGTGGTTGGGCGCTACATACTTGATAAAATAGCCGTGGCCTGGGCGCCGCCGGCCGTGGCTTGGCGGTGGGCGGCCGTGCCTATGCCGGCAATAGGACGATGATGGCCGATGATGAGACTGACTTGGATGAGTTCGTGCCTGTCGGCCAGGCCGGGTTCGGTCGTGCCTTGGGCGCGGCCGGCCGTAGTTTGGCGGTGGGCGGGCGTGGCGCCCGTGCCCACACTGGTAGGAAGCAGCCCCTGGCCGACGATGAGGCTGACTTGGATGAGGTTGTTCTTGGTGCCGAAGATGCAAGTGTCGGCCATGGCCGTGGGAAGAAGCGGCCAGGAAGAGGTCGGGGCCAAGGACAGAGCAAGAAGCCCTCTAGGGCAGCGAAGAAGAATGACGAAGAGGAGGTATGTGAATTGTCCTTGGTGTACGTTTCATATACGTTGATACATTTGCTTGGTATTGAATGGATGGAACAACAGTAACAAAAATATTATGTTAGTAGTAGTAGGAAACTGACGTGGATGCTGCAAGATACATATATGCTTAATTAGTACACAACCTGTGAGTTAAATAGTCTTTATTACAAAAGACGTTCTGACGTTGAACATGGTCAGGGAGATATGATGGACTGGACCGACGCATACACATCGATTGTTTGTAACTTGTTTGCAGAACAAGTTAAGAAAGGCAATAGACCAAATACACATTTGAACTCTGTAGGCTATACAGAAGTGTCAAATAGGTTTTATCAGATGACAGGAATTTATCTTAGCAAGATGCAATTGAAAAACAAGTGGGACAAGTTGAAGATAAAATTATCAGCATGGAATAGATTAATGAAGAGGCAAACAGGAACAGGTTGGGATAGAACAAAGGGTGTGATTGACATGGACGATGAGTGGTGGAGGAAGGCAAGAAAGGTGAGGATGTAATTTTTTAAAAATTTTAATGAATCATTCATACTCGTTACTCACTCATAACTAACACTATTTTCTTATCTTATTTTTCACTACAGGATATCCCAGGATGCGGCGGGTTCAGGACAAAACCTCTGCAAAATGTGGATGATTTGACCGTTATGTTTGGTGACATCATTAATGATGAAACAGATCATTGGAACCCTATGAGCTCGAACCCTATCATACCCCAAAATGATGACACTCCTATTGAAGTAGATCTTGATGTTGGTGAGAACCTTGATGGTGGTGGGGATGACATTGAGGATAATGGAGGTGTTGCTGTGAATGACATTGAGGAGGTATCTCCATCCATTGGCAATGCAAAAAGAAGATCGAGGGTTCTCATAGAGAAAGGAAAGAAAGCAAAAACAGGAACCGCACTTGTGATTCAAGAAAAAATTAGTGAGATAGCTGAACAAGCCAAGGCTTTCACATCAAGAAAGGTTGGCGAAGTTACTGTTGAACAAGTAATGGATCTTGTTTTGGATTGTGGAGCGGGGTATGGTACCGATGAGCATTTTATTGCTACTGAGTTGTTTGTGAAGAAAGATCAAAGGGACATGTTCATGACACTTCCAACTAAGGACATTAGATTCGGTTGGCTTACGAGGAAGTTCAACGTCAAATACGGGAACTGAAGATCACCATTTGTTTTTTTCAATTATGTGGACACCATTTTTATTTTTATTTATTAATGTCACTTGAACTTTGTCATCATTGAACCTTTTGTATTAATGTCACTTGAACAATGGTGTATTCATGTTATTTTGTTTCATGTCAAATTGCAGGTGTCCGAGAGTGAGAGTGATAGTAGTGAGGAGAGTGCGCAGTTTTGGAGTTTAGTTCTTGGTGGTGCTCAAGTAGCTCAAATTTATGTCGATCTA
This sequence comes from Setaria italica, assembly GCF_000263155.2. NCBI lineage: Eukaryota > Viridiplantae > Streptophyta > Magnoliopsida > Poales > Poaceae > Setaria > Setaria italica. The sequence continues at coordinate 28,616,901 of NC_028455.1, read as the reverse complement.
TATCTAGATAAAAACCCACCAAGAATATCAAACCTTAGTGGCATGGGATGGTTGATGGAGACAATAAGGAATGCAGGAGAATGCCATAGACAACTTCGTATGAATGAGAAAATACTTATGGATCTTCATGATTTATTGGTGGGAAGGTATGGGCTAAAACCTTCGATGCATATGAACACGCTTGAGATGTTGGCCATCTTATTATACACTTTGGGTGGAAATGAGTCAAATAGGAGAGCTCAAAATAGATTCAACCACTCCGGTGAAACTATAAGTAGGAAATTTGATGAGGTCTTATTATGTTTGATTGCTATGGCAAAGGATTTTATTAGACCAAAAAATCCAAACTTCCCTACTGTCCATAAAAGGATAAGAGATGACAGACATGCATATCCACACTTTAAAGATTGCATAGGTGCTCTTGATGGTACTCATATTCGTGTCGCTCTGTCACCTGAGGAGATGGTAAGATATATTGGGAAAACCGGAATGGCAACACAAAATGTTCTAGCTGTTTGTGATTTCGACATGCGTTTCACTTATGTATCCACGGGTCAACCCGGAGCTATGCATGACACAAGTGTGCTGTACAATGCAATTAGAGTGGACGAAGAATTCTTCCCACATCCTCCACAAGGTAACATCGTCTTCATATGATTTTTGTTTTACTTGTCCTAGTGCTGAACAAATAATAACTTATATTATCTACTCATTTTGCAGGCAAATACTATGTTGTTGATGCGGGTTATCCTAATCGCCCTGGGTATCTAGCTCCGTACAAGGGTGAAAGGTATCATTTACCCGAATGGCATAGGGGTATGGAACCAAAGACTCCCGCGGAAAGGTTCAATCGTGTTCACTCATCTATTCGCAATGTTATTGAGAGATCATTTGGATTATTAAAAATGAAGTGGCAAATTCTCTACAAGATGCCACCGTACCCTATGTACAAGCAAAAGATGATTGTTGTGGCTACTATGGTCCTTCATAATTATATCCGTGAACATGGAGGTGAAGACATTGACTTTGATCGGTGTGATCGTGATCCTAATTACATACCTACTATCCCGGAAAGGTATAACAAATATGCAGTTTCTCCCTTGGCGTCGGACGGGTCTACTTCGAATGCCAATGCTCCTACTATGGATGTATTTCGTGATGAGTTGGCCACCGCTCTTTCTCTTGCTTGGAACTAGTTAATATTGATGTGGTTAATTTTGTAATTTCATTTGATGTCACATGAAACAAATTTTAATTTTTATTGGAACAAGTAATGGATATGTTATCTAGTACGAAATTTTTTTTCCATGTGAAAAAGAAACATAAGCAGTGCATGACCTTTTGGGTACTGTAGCGCAGCACTGTAGCATGGTACTGTAGCGCGGAACTGTAGCACAGAGCAAAACCTTTGGGCAAAAACGACTATTCCCACTTGTTCCTATAATTTTTGGAGCTGAATTTGGATCCGGTAGCCAAACAGGTACCCAGCTCCCTATTTTTCTGGAGTTGGTGGAGTGGATCTGACAAAAGGTGGAGTTGGTGGAGTGGAGCTATTTTTTTGGAGCGGAGCAGTCCCAAACAGGCCCTAAACCTCTCGCTGACGAATGGAGCCCACAAGTCGGTGGATAGCCACTTTCTCTTCTTCCCCGCTCCCTTCTTCCTATCCTCAGCTCGCCCGCCTCCACCTGCCACAGCTCCGGCCGCGCCCCTCCGTTCGACCGTCCCCTGTCACACCTTGCCTCCGCAGGGATCCGTTCGCGCCTGGCCTCCACAGTCAGCGCTGGGTCAAGCTACGACGGCGATAGCCTAGGCACTCAGGCAGGACCGGTAGTGGCCAAGGCCAAATCGAATCAATGGCACATCAAATCGAGCTTGCGAGCATGGCCAGGCTCAAGCTCTCCATCAGCCCCCATCGAATCAAGCTTCTTGATCACCGAATTGAGCTTCTTCATCACCGAATCAGCTTCTTCTTTCTTGCATCGAAGCAGAGTCTGACGAGGGCAGTCAAGGAGGTTAGAGTGCCGTGGTAGCACTCCGATGGCGGCTACTTCCTAGATGTTAGGGGCGGCAGGAAGGCGAGGCACATGTAGGACGACTCGAGCCGGCAGGGCAAAACCCGCTGCGGTGCAAGGCAAGGCGGAGCAGGAGGTGGGGGCGCATGGTGAGGCGAAGCATCGCACGACTAGGCGACACACAGCCAGGAATTTGCACGGCCACTCGGAGGGTGTTCAGCTGCGGGAATGGCGGCGGTGCAGGGGTGAAGGCATGGACGGTGATGGCGGTGCTAGGGTGAAGGGAAGCAGATGGGTGGAAAGTGTCCAGGGAGACGGTTGGCTTCTCCCGCGTGAGGAAAGAAGAAATAGCAATCAAGAGTTGGATTAACCTAAAAGTTTTAAGTATAGCAATCCACATAGGTCATATGTTGGAGCTGATTTTTAGTGGTTTTTAGGTATTATGGCAGTTTTTAGTATGACAATTCATTATACTAAGGGGGTGTTTGGGAGGAGGGGGCTAAATTTTAGCCCCCGTCACATCGAATGTTTGGACACTAATTAGGAGTATTAAACTTAGATTAATTACAAAACTAATTACACAACCCCTAGGCTAAATCGCGAGACGAATCTATTAAGCCTAATTAGTGCATGATTTGACAATGTGGTGCTACAGTAACCATTCACTAATGATGGATTAATTAGGCTCAATAGATTCGTCTCGCGATTTAGCCTAGGGGTTCTGCAATTAGTTTTGTAATTAGCTTATGTTTAGTCCTCTTAATTAGTATCCGAACATCCGATGTGACAGGGCTAAAGTTTAGCCTCCTCCTTCCAAACAGATGTTCTAACGATGCTCGGCGTGCCTAGCCGTAGGTACCAAACCCACAACTGTCATGTGATCTGGGCCGCTCATCCGGACAATAGATGGACGACATTGCGTGCGGGGGCACCGCAACCTGATCTCCGATCGGGATCCTGGTCCACCCACAGAACACGACGCTTATGGCCTTGTGCGCTCGTGGCAATCGCATGCGTCAATGAAAAAAGAGCAACATTTCCTCTCTTCCCTGCTCTCGCGTCCAAACTTCAAAGGGAAAATTGGTTACGTAACATCGAAAGATCGTGACTTCCATAAAATCCCACTAGCCCTGTAAATACCACATAAAATACCACTAAAAAACTTTAGCCCCGTAAATACCACTGAAAGGTGCAGACGTTAACTGAAACTCGCACTCGGTCCCGTAAAATACCACTGAAGGGTGCAGACGTTATCTGAAACTCGCACTCCGTCCCATTTTTTCACCGAAAACTTAGAAGGTGTTTGGATCCCCAGGTTAAATTTTAGCCCCTATCACATCGAATATTTGATACTAATTAGGAGTATTAAACATAGGCTAATTACAAAACTAATTTCACAACCTCTAGGCTAAATCGCAAGAGAATCTATTAAGCCTAATTAGTCCATGATTTGACAATATGGTGCTACAGTAAACATTCGCTAATGGTGGATTAATTAGCCTTAATAGATTCATCTCGCGATTTAGCCTAGGGGTTCTGCAATTAGTTTTGTAATTAGCTCATGTTTAGTCCTTCTAATTAGCATCCGAATATCCGATGTGACACGGACTAAACTTTAGCTCCAGGATCCAAACACACCCTTATTTCACTTTTCAGCATATAACGCGAACGGGAATGACCTTGCTACCCTTGGCTTGAGGATAAAAGAAAATCAAGTCCAGGCATTCCTATCCACGCCTCCCCCGCTCGCCCGCCTCCCCGCTCTGCCCCCTCTACGAGCACCCGACCTCCTCCACCTCCCCGTCTGCGCCCGCGTTGGCTAGCGCGTCCCCCGCGAGGCCGCTGCTGATGCGGAGGACCGCCGGGCCACCCAAGGCGCCCCCCGTGGTGGTGCGCGAGGAGATCGGCAATGAGCCCGCGGCGCTACGCGAGGCGCTGGCCCGGCAGCAGGCCGCGTTCGGGGACTTGTAGGCGGAGCTCGACGCCGAGCGCGGCGCCGTGGCCGACACGACCAGCGAGGCCATGACCATGATCCTCCGCCTGTAGCACAAGAAGGCCGAGGCCATGATGGAGGCATGCCAATTCCGCCGCTACACCAAGGAGAAGATGGCCCATGCCGTTGCCGAGCTCGCCGCCCTCGAGAAGGCGCTCGCCAAGCGTGATGCAGCGGTGCTCGCGCTCCAGGTCGAGCGCCCGATGCCGTGCTACCGATGCCGCCGTCGGGGGCGTCCACTCGCGCTGCCCTGGAGCCGCCACGCTGTGGCACCCGCTGTCGTCATCCGCCGGCGGCAGATACTACCCGCCGCTGCGGTGCTGCATAGACCACCCGTGCACCGCGTCGGAGGTGGATGCCTTCGAGACCCCACACAACCAGCTCACCCGCCTCACCCATCGCGTCCACCTCCTCGAGCGCGGCGCCACGCCTATGGCCTCCACCACCACACCCATCATCCGCGTTGCACCGGGCTCCACCTCACCGGTTTGGGGTATTTTTGTCCAAGTTAACAGAGCTGATGCTGAAATCTGAGATCTGCACCTTTCGTTCAGTGATATTTTACGGAAGTCGCGATCTTTCAATGCTACGGGGGCGTTTGGTTTCTCGAGCTAAAGTTTAGTCCGTGTCACATCGAATATTTGGAGACTAATTAGGAGAACTAAATATAAATTAATTATAAAACTAATTGCACATGTAGAGGCTAAACGACGAGACGAATCTATTAAGCCTAATTAATCCATCATTAGCAAATGTTTACTGTAGCAACACATTGTCAAATCATGGACTAATTAGCCTTAATAGATTCGTCTCGCCGTTTAGCCTCCACTTATGTAATAGGTTTTATAAATAGTCTACGTTTAATACTTCTAATTAGTATCTAAACATTCGATGTGACGGGAGCTAAAGTTTAGGGGAGCAACCCAGCACCCCCTGCATAACCAATTTTCCCAACTCCAAACCCCCCAAAACCCATCCATGGAACTCGCCGACCAAACCGTCGCCGCGGCCCGCGTGGACGGCGACCACAGCCTCCCCGGCGCTTCTTCGCACGGTGAGACATCCAGTTATTCGCTGTTGTTCCCGCTATGTTCTCTGGATTGTTGCGATTCCTCTTTGTGCGGTTCTGCTCTCTTAGAGTCTACGAAATGGGTGGATTTCATTGTTTTGTCGGTTCAATTTGGGCAAAATTGAGCTCCTACTCCTGGCACAATTGTGCATTGTTCAATCAATAGGGTATTGGGAAGATATGATGCTTGGTTGGCTTGAGATTTGGTGATCAATTACGCACTATCTGGGCGAAATGCCGTGCGCTAATGGCGGGGGCTTTGTGGATGCAGCGGGGTGGCGGTGAGCGCGCTCCGTCGGGAGCTCCTGAAGGAGAGAATTCGCGAGGAGATCATCACGCGTACGACCGAGCGCCGCAATTCGGAGCCCAAGGTCCGGTGCGAGCATGCTGTTCCCCACCATGGCATATCCACTGCGCGGCAAGCAGATCAGCGCCGCTCCCACATGCCCCTCTCACCAGAACTTCGTTTAGGAGAAGCCAGAGAGACACCCGGAGTGGTGATGTCCAGACGCCTGTTAAAGATCGGCTCAGTGGATGGTATCGGTCTCCGTGGCATGACAGGTCGGCAGGCAACGAGGATTCATCGTCCGGCTGGGTGAGGCTTATCTTACTTGCTCGATCTTATTCTGTGCTTCGATTCCTTCCGTTCTTTATCCAAATTATTAAGAAAATCTGGAAATCCTGCCATATTGAAGATAAGTTTCCAGCTTTGCATCCACTCGCTACATTGCTACAAGTTTTGCCCTCTTGTAAAGTCAAATATGATATCACTAACTGAAAGTCAAATATAGCTGTGTTGTTCGAGGTTAGAACTAGCCATGTCAGCTTATGTAACAGACTCTGAAGCCTTGTGCTGTTGAATCCACTTGAGTATTTGTGCAACCATGTTTGTGTTTAGCATGTTCTGCAGTTAATTTTTCGATCCACCAATCTTATGACTACTACCTTCTAAGCATGACTGCCATTTATTAGTTTCTTGGATTTCAAAAGTATTGAAACTGCTTTAAGCTGACCTATATGAATCATATGCAACATGATGCTTCACCCCTGGTTTCAGCACTATAATTGATCTTAGGTTCTGGGCTTTTAATATGTACACTGAAGTCAGCGCATTGTTTCCCTGTAAATATTTATGTTGTGCTACCCATTAGCGTGCTTAACAAGAAGCATCAATGTAATTTAGCACTAGGGACTAGCAGTTTAGCAATGTGATTTAGCTCTGATGTTTTGGTAACTTGTTGAACATGGGGCCGCATCAATGCATATGGATAAAAACAAATTAATGAGGTAATACTGGCACTGCACTTTGTTTTAGGGATGTTGTGCTTTTTTATGCTGAACATAGTTGCAAATATAGGAGGAAAACCCAAGGTTCTTCTAAGCATAGTAAGTTTTCAGATCCAATAGTTCATCTAGTACAGCACAGCATTTTTATTGGCTTTTTCTTTAGAATGTTTACCTTACAAGGATGTTGCTTCTGTTTCTTCCCTGTTATAAATGCTGCCAGGCTTCTGATTAGAACAGTTCCAGTAATAAAAAGGAAACTAGACAGTTAATTTGATTTCAGTGTGTATCTTATTTATATCTATATGGCGCTGAAAGTTTAGGGTGCGTTTGGTTGGGAGACGATGTAGGACGGGACGGTCCTGTCCTACTTTTCTGGGATAGGATGATCCTATTTCTTGTTTGGTTAGAGGGACAGGGGCGTCCCTGTTTTTTGTTTGGTTTGAGGGATAAATGTGGGATGGGATGATCCCGTTTTCTGTTTGGATCGAGGGATAGCTGGTTATGATAACCTTCTGCAGAATCATGGTGACATTACCTCCTACCTGTCATACCTTCCTTCTTTCTAAGGATAATCATGGTGACATAATATATAGTCTGAAATATATACAATATATATACACAATATATAGTCTAAAACAGAGACAATTCATTTAACAGAAATATCAGACCAGTGTAGTTATTGCCTTCAGATAACAAAACTACAGGGAGGTCACTGCCATGATGAAACTGAAAACTCTGCAAGTAATATTATCCCCAATAAAGTATCATTTGAAGACGCAGGTAATTGAGAATGCAATAAACAAAAGGAAGCTTGGTAGCAAACCGAACTGTTTACCATCAAATATCATTCATATATATAGATGGCATTTACCACAGTACCATTACATCAAATCCATGCCTTACACAATATAGAAAGTTCAAGGCATACTATATGATAGGCCACAGTTAGCAAAAGAAATATGACTGACAAAAGAGACCGTTACAACTATCAGGTGTAACAAACATGGCCTAGTTAAAAGAAAGCTTTACCACTATCACTAGTTGTATGTTCCAAAAGCACCTACTGTCCAGGGAACCTCTCACTAACAAACATAGCCATCCAATGTAACTGGTGCTGAAATGGCAAGCCATAGAAAGCTTTACCAATGAGAGGATTGGCCACCAGATGCGCATAGTATGTGGATATCTGAAGATCATTAAAGCCTGAAACTGAAAGGCTATTCACTTTGTCAAAGAGATCTTCTGGCAGCTCATTATTAGATTTAGCAACCTGCGTTATAGCCATGGCAAGCTTGTCACCAACTCTGTTGAACGCACCAATCAACCCCTCCTCTGCACTTTCAACAATCTTGGCCCTCTTGTTAGGTCTTGCATTAGATGTTGCCCCTTCCTCAAAAGCACTACTAGGATCCTCTTCTGTACCATTTGCAGCCCCATCTTCAGTATCACCATCTTCTGTACCAAGAGGAGCACTTGAATCCTTTGCAAACTTGCCAGTAGCCATATCCTTCCCAAAGATTGTTTCCATCTCAGCATAGTTCTCAAGAGGCTTGTTTAAATACTCGGCATCAGCCTTGTGATCCTACAATGCAATAGAAATTAGTATGAAAAATATGATAAGAACAAGACCACAAAACAATAGAAACTAGATTACGTGCACATGGCCATTGTAGTGCTCCTCATCAAGGGTGATGATGTAGTTCTCTTCATCGAATCCAGATGCACTCAAGCTCTTGAGTCGTGTTATCTTTGCCCACTTTCTTTGCCATGTCTTCAGATGGTTCTTAATCTGCTCACCATTGAGCGTAGTGTTGAATTTTTCATTGACAGCTCTAGCACATGCATTGAAATAGACCTTTTTGAAGCCCTTTCCTGTTTTAACACCACTGGCAACGACATTGGCAAGATTTTTCAGCATGAAATTGGACATTGGCGCTGTCCAGGCAGCCACACCAGTACCTCTCCCAAGTCCCTCAACATGACCATCCATTGCCTGGCATGTAACAAAAAAAACAGCTAGCATTGGATGTTAAGTTAACAAGATTTCAGCACCAAATACAACAAGGATTGTATGTCATTTAACTGGATTTCAGCAGCAAATAAGTCCTTCCAAATACAATATAGCAACAATAAGTACATACAATTGAAATATAGCAACAATATGTTCATACAACTGAAATATAGCAATAAATATGTCCATACAACACAAACACATCTAGGAAAATACTTGCAAAACTGAAATACATCAACAAACTAGTGGGTACTAACTAATATTGTTCTCTTGATGGTCTGCCCACATCTGATCAGCAATACTTTGCCTGAAATTAACCATCTCGGTATGCTCATGTGCTTGTCCACTGTATGTTGTAGCATGGTTATAACTTGAAAAATTATTGTCTTCTATGAAGAACTCATCAATTCCATCTTGTATAACCCAATTGTGAATGATGCAGCAAGCAACAACAATGTCTACTTGAGTTGGGAAAGGAAAGAAAGGAGTGGCATCATCGAGAATTTTGAATCTTCTCTTTAGACACCCAAATGCACGCTCTACTGTGATACGAAGAGATGAGTGCCTAAGGTTGAATAGCTCCTTCTCATTTTGGACAGGATTATTCCCCCACTCATTCAAGTGATAACGAACACCACGAAAAGGGGGCAAGAATCCTGGTTTTGCTCCATATCCGGCATCAACTAGGTAGAATTTTCCTAAAATGTGATGGAAAGTATATCATATTTCTATTATATTAATGATTCATATGGAGAATCTGATATGGTATTAGTGTATTACCTTGTGGCACTCGAAGTCCATTCTCACGCTCCAAAGCATCTCTTAACACTAGTGCATCATGTGCTGTCCCCTCCCAACCAGCCAATACATAGGTGAACCGGAGATCAAAATCTACGGCAGCCATTACATTTTGAGAGGCATATGACTTCCTACCACGAAAGGCTAACTCCATATCTTTAGGAACAGAGGCTCTTACATGTGTACCATCGATGGCTCCAATACAATCCTTAAAGTAAGGATCCCATCTATGGTTCCCTTGTATTTTAGTAGGAGTTTCCAATGATGGAGGCGTAATTAATTCCCCTCGTAGCTCACCAACAGCACGAAGAACCCTGTTAAAATAACGACTGACTGTTTCTCCGGATCTATCAAAATTAGTCCCAACTACTCTGTTCCTAAGGTTGTGCCCCACGGTATTTAGAAACATTGCCACTTGCTGCTCAACACAACAATGGATGGTATCTTCAAGCAAACCACGATCCCTGAATAGGTTGCAAAACCGAAAGAACTTGGCTCTATTTAGTCTTAGCATGTTCACACAAACTGTATCATCCTTCCAAATTTTGTTGTTTAAGTACTCAAGTCTCATCCTATCCCTTTCATCGATAGGTCCATAAGTAATACCTTCTCTCCTTGCATGTTGCTTACGTTTTCTAGACTCAATAATAACCATGGCCATCATTGACAACAACATATATGCAGCAGCAGTACAAGTAACAACCTTGGTTTGTTGATCCATCTATAACACAAAAGACCAAAGAATTCAGGACTATATACCACCAACTACTACCAGGAGAACCATGTGCAAGCACATCACAAAAATACCTTAAATCCTACTGCACATATGCATGTAAGCAATACCAAAATTATTGCACAAATGTATTCATTCAGAAAATATGGTGGCATAATACCTTGGGGAAAGGAAGTCAAGATCCTGTTGGAGGCCACGAACGGGGAGGGGGACAGCACTAGGGTTCCTTCTTCCTGTGAGAATCTGTGAACCCAGAGGGGGAAATATGGTGAGGATCTGGGAGATCAACTCCATTTAATACACTCATAGTTGTTAGAGCAATCATATATAAAAGAGATTTTGGAAAATATATGCAAACTGTAACATGGTATATGTATAGATTTATAGGATCATGGCAGCAAGCAAACACTGTTATCAGCGATAACAAGGTACACAAATTAATTAAAATTATAGGATCCCCAACAGTAAAATGCATTGGACGCTTTTTGGATCATTGACAGTAAGTGGGACACGTCCCAAATCGGGCAGGGAACCACCACAAATCCACAATGTAATGGTAGTTTTGTGAGAACTTCAATGTGTAGTTTTTTTTGCTGAAATTTACTTTTGTTCTACCGTCCAAAGCAATCTCGCAATCAGGACTATGCTTTACCATTCAGATATGACACACACATTTAGCACGGATGTAAGTCAGTGAATATGTTTTGCAGACAAAATGCGCAGTCGAGGTGCTAGCGTACAAGGATAGCATGAGTGATTCTGTGCTAGGGGCCAGAGATTTCATTGACCGTGAGACGGTATCGCCGGCATCGATTGTAAATCGGTATTCGTTTGTCTAATGCCCGACCCTCGTGTCGTCCTAACACGTGATTTCAGAAACGTAGGTGTTCTTACTCATGTATGAAATGTAATGCCTAAACTCACTGAAGAAAAATGCCTAAACTAGAGTTGTTAGAGCAATCTTACCACTATCACCAGGAACGGCGCCGGATCGGGCAGCAGGCGCTGCGGCTGGCGCGGTAGGCGGCGGCGGCGGCGGCGGCGGACGGCAGCAGGCGCGGTAGGCGGCGGCGGCAGCCGGCCCCGGGCGCGGTAGGCGGCGGCGGCAGCCGGTTAGGGCGCGGCGCGGAAGGCGGCGGCCATGGCCGGCCACGGATCTACGCAGCGGAAGGAGGCGGGCTCGTAAAGCGGCACCGGCCGGTCCGCCTCGGGCTCCTCGGC
>NC_028455.1:28553230-28604996 GCF_000263155.2 Setaria italica | reverse complement strand
CGGCGGCGGCGGCCGGCCCGGCGCTGCGGCGGCGCGGAAAGGCGGTGGCGCGGCCGCCCCGGGTGCGGCGGCGGCGGCCGGGGAAAGGCGGCGGCGGCGGCCGGTTGAGCTGCTGCTTGTTTTTCGCCCAGGGGAACAGAGCAACGGGAAGAGCACACGGAAGAAGAAGCGGAGCGGTGCGCGGTGGCTTTGGGCGGCACGCGCGCCTCACGTGACGAGCGAAGCGGAACTGGGACGCCCCCGTCCGCTCGTTTTTCCCGGACGGGGGCGTCCCGGATCTTTGGGGTATATTCCTCATATGGGACGTCCCTATCCCCTATGACTCGGAACCAAACACTGGACCATCCATGGACCGTCCCATCCCATCCCGTCCCGTCCTTGAAACCAAACGCATCCTTACTGAATCGTTATCATCTAGTAACCAGAATTGGTCGTTAATGTGTATTTACAAACTTATGTCAGACAGTAATCCCTATTTTTTTTGCGAGGGAGATGGTAACAATTTTTGTTCTGCCATTTTCCTGTGCTAATACTGCAAATTAACTGATCGATCATATTAAAGCAGGCAAGGCCGCCTAAAAAGACATTCTCTGGGGTGAAGAGGAAAGGCACTGCTGAAACTTCAGTTGCAGGGAATGAAAACTCATTTGGTAATTGGAGTTGTGCTCTCTGCCATGTGAATTTATGCAGTGAATTCTCTTTCATGGAGCATTGTGCTGGCCCCTTGCACTAATCAACTCTAGCATACATGGAATGGACAAAACAAACTACTAGGCTGAAGAGGATAGTAACAGCAGAGTCTTACCCTCGTCTGCAGCACAATCCAAATTCCAACAGCATGGAGTTGCAGCATATGCCAAGTTAGGTGTTCAAGCGAGTCAGAGCTAAAGAACCATCTGAATGGTAGGATGGGAGGCGCCAAGAGAATGCAGAAGCTTTATGGAGGGAAAGCAGGGAAATTGGAGGGAAGAGCTGGCTCCAGGAAGCTAAGTTGTCGCAGCCTATTTACAAGAACCAAAGACACGCAACAAGATGGAATTGTAGCATCTGCAAGGCTAGCGGTGCATCTGAGTTTGACCAGGAGAACCACCTCCGAGGCCAAAGGCACCAGCAGAATGTAAAAGCTCGGTTCTTATGAGGCAACGGGACAACTGTGGCCTCAGCCTCACATCTTGGTAGGAAGAAACACCTGGAAGTAAACAGTGCACACAACTGAGTTGCTGACTTGCTGCCATAGTTGCTAAAGATGATTTTGCAATTTGAGGCGCGTGCTTGTAACTGAAGTAAAACCTGAAATGACTCCAAGTCCAATATGCTCGCAGATCTCCTGACATTTTGAGATTGAACCGCAGGATTCTTTTGCAGCTGAATGCTGCTATGATCTTTTCTTTGTAGGCTTCGTTGCTAGATACTGAGAGCTGTTACTCTTTTAGTACTAGTTCATGGGAATTGGGAAGAGGTACACAATACTAGGCTATACTAGTGTTCGAAAAAGACTAGTATACAAACATCAAGATTAATTGTATACTACTGAAACCTTCACATATGGTATGGCTAGTATACATAAGTAGTATAGGTAGTATAAGGGTATTATGGTAAAAAACACAAATAACATCACTAAAAAATTATTTTTGACACTAACATAAAGTTGAAAAGGTCATTCCATTTGAAAATATCACTTTTCACGTGTAGTAATTACTAAATCGTTCATAACTATGAATAGTTAGATCTTATATCTAACTTATATATACTATATATACTACTAAGTAGTAGTATTGTGTACCAAAAGAGCTCATTGGGAAAGCTGTTACTCTTTTAGTACTGCCTATGGGAAATGCAACGCATGTTTTTTCCCCTTTATTCGCAGGTCTAGTTCTTCAGTTCCGTTTGCTGGAATTATGTTTTGCCTTGAAACCTGTAGGCTGTAGTGTCCTATTTTTACTCTTTTGGTCAGTGATGCAGGTCAGCATACTTTATTATAGGAAGAAAAAAATGATGTTATCTTATTTTATTTCCGGCAGCATGTCAGGCCATTGTGTTTCGTTTCGTGGAAGGGGCCCTTTAGATCGGTTTCTTGAACTGATTATCTGCGAATTTAAAAAGAAAGGGAGAAATAAACCCTGTAGGTTGAGTTAACTTGAATGAAAATCATCCAGGAATTATTTGATGTGAGTGTGGTTTAGCCTTACAAAATCCAGCCGGTTAAGACTACCCACAGCGTGGGCGGCAGCCGATGCCCGGGAAAGGAGAGAGAGAAGCCCAAGCATCGAGGCTTGCCACTGTGCGATGCGACGCCGAAATCACAGACGAGGCTACAGGGATCATGTAGCATGGGATGAGCCGACCCATCCTATTTTTTTTGGATCGTCCCAATTTGTGTTTAGTAATCCATGATGGATTCGTCCTAATTTTTTATTTGGTTGGTGGCACTGTACTACGTGGGATGAGCACCGGCCGCACCGCTTGGGGCGCTCGCCCCTCCGGCCCCAACCCCTGGCCGCGCCGCTCGGGGTGCTCGCTCCTCCGACCCCGACCCCTGAGCACCGGCCGCGCCACTTGAGGCGCTCGTCCCGCCGGCCTTGAGCACCGGCCACACCGCCGAAGGACCCCACCCCCGCCGGCCCCGAGCACCAACCGTGCCGCCGAAGGACCCTACCCCCGCCGACCTTGGGCTCAGGCCATGCTGCCGGAGGATCCCGCCCCCGCTCCGGCCCTGGGCACTGGCCGCGCCGCTTGGGGCGCTCGCCCCGCCAGCCCTGAGCTTGGGCCCCTACCGCGCCGCTCGTCCCGCTCGCACTTCCAGTCCCCCGCGCGCCAGTCTCGGGCGAAGACGGAGAAGGACGGCGCAAGATGGTCCGGAAGTGGGATGACCCCATCCGCTCGTTTTGGCCGGACGGGGTCATCCCGCATCTTCACAGCATATTCTGTTTTTTGGACCGTCCCATCCCTCATGACTTCGAACCAAACACCATCAAATTTGGGATCGTCCCATCTCGTCCCTGGTACCAAACACACCCGTACACGCCTCGATGCTGAGCGAATAAATTAATGTTTCTTCATCTGCATACGTGGCGCGAAGGAAGCTAGGGCAACCAGAATGTATACTGGCAAAGCAGTTCACATAAGTGGGTCAATGGCAGTGGTCAATAATTATTTCCTATCTCACAATGTTGGTAGGAAAAGGAAGAAGTAAAGGTAGGAGATAAAATGGAGAGAAGGAAAGAAAGGAAGAGATAAATGATATTTTATTTTTTATGGGCAGGCCATATGCATTTGTATATCTTTTTACTAAAGATCACTATATGGATCACTTTCATAATGTTGCAGCTAGCTAATTGGAATATTTTAATATTTATGGATTGCTTTTTGAACATATTGTGGATGTCCAAAATGCAATGTTCACCTAAACGCTAAATGGTAGTCGTTCGGTCACTCCTTGAGTAGCGAGTAGGGCGTGTACACATTATGTAAGATTGTAATAAAATGTATATTTATGCAAATGAAAATTAGAAATTTTGATATTTCATCGGTGATGTGTAATCACCGTTTCGCTCAGACTGTTTAGATCGTGCGTTTTTACCGTGCAAACGGTTCGAGTAACGGGAGAGACGTGGTTCCGACTGTTGGGCCACAATTTATGGAGCATTGATGAAGACACTGCATGCTGGTGGCATCGGCATGAGGTGGCATGGTCAGCATTTTTGGCACGCCTGCTGCAACTGCAAATCAACCGTGTGCTGTCAAATAGGTATCGCCGTCATTGAGCATTTCGAGGCCTTGTTTAGTTTCTAATTTGGAAGTTGCAAAATTAGCATTTTGCCATAAATATGACACTGTAGCGTTTTATTTGTATTTGTGAATTATTGTCTAAATATTGACTAATTAGGCTCAAAAGATTCGTCTCGTAAAGTACAACAAAACTGTGCAATTAGTTTTTAATTTCATCTACATTTAGTACTATATGCATGTACCGCAAGTTTGATGTGATGGGGAATTTTCTTTTTGTATAGTGTCAAAGTTGGGAGTTGAGGGTGAAGTAAACGAGGCCGAATTCGGAATTCCACCGCGATACTGTTCGAACCTGACCAGCCTGCGGGCTGCGGCTGCGGCTGCGGGGCTCGTGACGATCGCGTGCATCAGTGGAGAAAGTGAGCAGCGACTCATCAGCGAGCGCTGACCACCGGCCACACCAAACCAAACCACCAGGCACCAGAACACTCTCCCCGTCTCCCGTCGCCCCGTCCCGTCATCTCCTACCCTCTCCCGCGACTAGAGGCCCCCCAAAACCCCACCCCCTACCATGGAGATCGCCCGCCGCGCCGCCGCGACGGACTGCCTGGACGACGCCTACCTCCTCCCCGACCATTCTCCCTCGCACGGTGATGGAACTTGTCCTTTGCCTTCGTTTCCAGTTTGCGCGACTGCTCTAGTCCGCTCTCTCTCTCTCTCGGTGTTGCTGTTCCTCTTTTCGATGCCCTAGGGTTTAGAAATCGGTAGCGGATTTCAATCGGTTAAATGTGACGAAATCGAGCGCTTATTTAATTATACGAGCGCAAATTCTATCACTATTTGGAGGATGTCATGCTGATTGGCGAGAAATTTGGTGATCGGAGTCGGACCACATTGTCTGCGGAAAATGCCGTCAGTTGAACACACTAACAGCGGCGGCGTTGGGTATGCAGGCAGAATGTCGGTGGACGCGCTCCGGCGGGAGTTTGTGAAGGAGAGCATCCTCCAGGAGATCATCCTGGCCGAACTGGCCGAGCGGCGGGAGTTGGAGCCCGAGGTGCGGCGCGAGCTCGGGCTGGAGCACGCCGGTCCCCTGTCCCTGGGCACCCGTCCCGGGCTCCAGCTGACCGCGTCGTCCCACCATGACACATCCCCTGTGCGGCAAGGGGCTCAGCTCCACCTCCACATGCCAGTGTTGCCAGAACCTTGCTTGGTGGAGGGTGTGATGACACCCGGAGGCGTGCTGGTGCCCAGAGTCTCTGTTAAGGATCGCATTGATGAATGGTATCGGACTCCATGGAACAAAGGGTTTGCAGACGAGGATATGTTGATTGACTGGGTGAGCTTGTTTTCCTTAAATTTCATCTGTTTGTTATATACACATGTTGAAAATATAGAAATATTGCCATGTTCAACATGGTTTTTCATCCATTTGCTACAACACTGCAAATGCTGTCCTCTTACAAAGGAAATTTTTTTGCACATTAACTGAAAATTGGGTTCACAAGATGGTTTTGCATCCATTTGCTACAACACTGCAAGTGCTGTCCTCTTACAAAGGAAAAATTGTTGCGCGTTAACTGAAAATTGGGTTCACATCATAGTCCCTGTATCTCCCAGGTGTTGATTCTATTCATCATACCAACTTATGAAGGAGGCTTTCAAGCCTTTTGTAGCATTCATTTTGATCTATGCAAACATGTTTGGATTTAGCTTGTCATGCAAGGAAATTTTTCATCCTCCTATCTTGGGACTAGTGGTTAAACATGCCATCGATTTTGCTGTATGCATTTTTAATGTAATGAAAATCCATGAAGTTGACCTTTATCAACCTTATTCCGTGTCATTCATTCATTTACTCTCTGGAATAGGGGCCCTGTTAACACTCTAGGTCTACGGTAGTTATTAGATTTGAGCTTTTAATAGTTGATGCCCCCCCTAATAACGCAGCTTCATGTTTTCAGTGTGATTTTTTCCTTAAATATTAATATTGGGCTACCCATTAGTCTGCTTATTATGGTGCTATTTTGCCTTTTGGCTATGGACTAGCAACACAATCTGTAAATCATGTGAATTTAGCCCTAACACTTTGTTAAAGTGTTGAACTTGGGCCTTCATCAATGCATGGATTATATACAAATACATGGTGTGACATATACTGTTCCTACAGGGTTTTTTGGGGGGGCATGGTGTACTTGTTGATGATCTGCTCCAAAGATAAATAGTCCAGATAGTCTGAAGAATGACCCAGATTTCTTTAACTTTTCTAAGATTCACTGTTTCTTTAGTATTCTCTGAATATAGGCTTGCAAGTATGCTGCCTGCATGTACCTTTTTGTTTCAAATGCTGCCTAGGTTCTCATCAGAACAATTTAAATGATAAAGTAAAGACCAGACGGAGTACATTTGATTTTTATATATAATAGTCTATTTATAATATGGAAACTCTAGTCTGGTGGGGTATCACTGAAAGTAGGAGGTATGTATCCTATATGGCACTGAAATGTGATATATCTAGTGCCCAATGAAGGTGGTAAATTGTGTAGCTACAAAGTTTATGTCGAAGATGGTATCCATTTTCCTTTTACCATTGCCATATGCTGTTACTGAAAACTAACTGGTCATTAAGCAGGCTAGGCTGCCTAAGAAGACATTCTCTGGGGTGAAGAGGAAAAGGACTGCTGAAACGTCAACATCAAACAAGAAAAGATCATCTGAGAAATGGATTTGTTCTCTCTGCCACGTGAATACATACAGTGAAGTCTCTTTCGAGGAGCATTGTGCTGGCTACCGGCACCAGTCAAATTTAGCAGAGTTTGAATGGACTAAGGAAGCTGCTGGAGCAAAGAGGATATCAACAGCAGAGGCTAGCATTGGCATGCAGCACAATCCAACTGCATGGAATTGCAGCATTTGCCAAGTTAAGTGTTTAGGCGAGTTGGACCTAAATAATCACCTAAAGGGCAGGAGGCACCAAGAAAATGCAGAAGTTTTATGGGGAGAAAGCAAGGAAAGTGAAGGAAAAAGTGGGTTCAAGGAAGTTGAGCTGTATGAAAAGAAAGAGGTACAGCTTGTTAACATGGACCAAAGACCCACCTCAAGATGGAATTGTAGCATCTGCAAGGCTAACTGTACATCTGAGTCTGACTTGGAGAGCCACCTACGTGGCAGAAGGCACGAGCAGACTGTCAAAGCACAATCCATACAAGGCACCAGGCGACCAGCACGACAGTCAGCCTCACATCTTGGTGGGAAGAACTTGCAGGCAGTGCTCAGTGCATATAATTGGGATGCAGTTGCAAACATAGTTGCTAAAGACGATGTTGCAATTTGAGGCACGTGTAAAGAACTGAAGGATTGAAGTGCATTTCATTCCCTCCAGTCTTGCTGATCTCCTGACATTTTGGGATCAAATTGCAGGAATTTAACTCTTTTGTGGGTAACTACAATGTATATGGTCTGTCGTAACTTGTAGGTATGGTGTTGTTATATTGACAATTACTAGTTTACTGGAAATCAGCTTATATGGCCACGGCCTCCTCTTTTGCATAGTAGGCAATGCCTGGTGGAAGTCCAAGCCTGTTTTTCGTTCATTCACAGGTTCAGTTCTTCAGTTTCTTTTATGGAAAGCATGGCTTACTGCCTTTTATCTGTTGATGTTCTGTTTCATCCTTTTGGCAATATTTGATTCCTGTTAGTGGCTGATGGAACTCGATATCTATGTCACAAATAACAGTAGAAAACTGATATTCCCGATGTGTATAATTCTGCAGACTTTCTGCATGTTTCTTATTTCTTATGCTGTCGTGCAGCCGCAATTGATTACAATTGTGTACAAATAGGTTAGTTGCATACACATTTGATTCAATCAATCAAGACGATGTAGAAGGTACTCGACCTCCACTTGTTTAGTCAACGGAATCACCCATTGGTCATACAGTTTATAAACAACCGAAGGGTCAACTTTGAAATTGGTTCCACTGCTGTTGCTGACACCAGTTTCTATTGGTCCATCTGATGTTATGCTTTGGCCAAACACTATGGCCTTCTTCTCTACCCTTCTCTTTACCACATCTTCCTGGGCTTCAGATGTCAATAGTTTCATCAGAGCATCTCTGTCCTGCAATTGGTAAATGGTAAAATGTCAATTGGCTTAAACTCTCGCATATTCAATTGATCACCTGATGCTCTGTAAACTATGTACCTTGGCCTGAATTAAACTGGTGTAGGTCTGCTGGTCACCTCTGAACTTCACTTCTGCCACATACCTGCCATAGTTGATCCTTCTTGAAAGCACCTGCAGCAGGACTTACATTTTCAGAGTACATTCTTGACATTTAACGAATTATACATTTTTTTATGAATCATGAGTATGCAGTGTAAGGTTACTGTTTACCTGAAGACATGCAAGATCTGAATCTACAGTCGAGGCATAGTTGCCATCATCACCATTTTTAGCCAGCAGAGGGAGCAGCTCATTGAAGTACATGCTCCAAATGGCATCATTGACATTGATAAAGGCAGCCGCAGGATACAACTCCTGTGAGTTCAGTGAGATCGTTTCAGAATTGCTTGTTCATGAATCATTTTCTTTCAGCAATGGCAGCTGGATGCTTACGCGTGTGAAGTTGTATGGAGGTGCAAGAGTGAAAGGAACTCTGTAAGCGAAGAATGGAATCTCTTGTAGACTTTGGTACCTTCCGGCCTATGAAAAAGTTCAGCTTCAACTCTGGATTAGTGGAGCATAATTAACACTCACTTCAAGTTTTGGTCACAATTTACGCAATTTTTGTTGCTTGATGCCAACGGCAGTAGCAGTGCAAAGAAAACTTGCCGTTAGAACTTAATGCGTGGTTTACAACATGGTGATCAGAATTCTAAATTCAAATTCTAGTGCAAAAAAGGAAAAAACAATACTACCTCTCATCACAAATATACTTTTATACAAACAATAGCTATGAAAATATATTATATGTTAGGGAATTTTTTATAATATAAATTTAGAAACATCAACCTTATATTGTGAATCTATATTAATTTTAGGTATTGATGTTTCAAGTACTATTTTAAAATTTAAATAGAATGAGTTAGATGTTATGAAAGTATTTCTCATGATAAAGCTACGTAAAGTTTTAGATACTAATAACCAAAGAAAAAAAAGGCAACAACAGACATTAGGTTGGAGCTTCACTTACTGACTTCAGTCAAAACAACAAACATAAAATCGGCTTATATTTGTGACTAGAGGTTTTAAGAAACTTTCATATTTTATATATTGTATTAATCTGTAAACGAAGATTTTTTTGGCCACTTTTTTACAAAGCACCTCTTTATTCCCCAGATCAAGATTGTTCAAAAAGTTATTGGAAGGGAACGAATTAATTATCATCAGTCAACACCTTCCCCGGAAACGGTAACCTTTGACCAGGATTTTCATACGCCTAAGTCAGCGCATCTTAAACAAAGTCCAGATAATCCAAACAATAATTTAATGGATCGCCGGCCATATGCAGCTACTGACATGCCGACGAACAATTAATCCGCACGAAAAAGAAACGAGCTCGCCAACTGAATTCTTCTTCTTCTTCTTCTCTTCATTGTTAGGAAAAAGGAAAACTGAATTCTACTTCCAAAATGAAGCAAGAACGCGAGTGAATTGTCGATTGAATTGTACCTTGGATTGGACGGCCTCGGACTCGCGGATGAAGAGCTCGGCGAAAGAGGCGTTGAGGTGGCGGCCAGGGCCGGCGCCGTCGCCGAGGTGGATGGGGTCGTAGGCCGGCCGGTTGAGCGGGTACTTTGCCCTCTCGATGAGGCTGAAGACTATGGCGTCCTCCTCCCGCGTCAGGAACTCCCTCACCGTGTCCAGGCTAAGCCCGGCGGACGGCGACACGACGGCCAGCAGCAGCGCCGTGGTGCAGACCATCGCCGTGCAAATCGCGCGCGCAGCCATTGCTGTTGTCTAGAGAGAGGAGCTTGATAGAGACTTTACAGGTGGGAGATGAAGAAGAAGACGAGGGAGATGATTTGGCGGCTCGGGGATTGAGATGCGCTGGGTATTTATTGCTGCCGAAAAGAACGCCACGAGATGGTCAAAGGAGGAAGATGAGCATGAACAGGATGATTCACCAACCAGTTTCCTTGATTAGCGTTGAAGAACGGAAGGATGGTGCAAGCAGCTGCACGGATGAGATGAGAAGTCAGACATCGGCGAATTGCAAGGTCAAATGGTTGCGAAGTTGTGAACAGATGTGGCGTCCTGACATCCGCGCAGCTCGTGACGCTGACAGTGGCCGCAGGTATCGGTTTTTTCTTGACGGTCATAGTCGTTACTCGTTAGGACAGGGAAAAACTTTGCTCTTCCAAATGATTAATTGCAGAGCTTTGCTTGTGCGGTGTGGATGGGTGATGCATGCATCGATCAATCGATGGATCATGGATGATTTCCTTTCCTCTGCATGGTGATATTCTCGTCACCCTCGACCATCGCCATTAAGGATTAAACTACTGAAAAGTATGGCACTTAACCTAATTGGATAAACCAACATCATCAACTGAAATAGAACTGGCCACGTTCGATTGCATATTGCCATGTGCCTCATCCGCCGCCCTAGATCATCGCATCCGGGCGTCCGTCCTGATCTCTTTGCGAAAGTTAGGTATTGCTTCACGTGCTGGAAAACTGTTGATAATTTCTCTGAAAGATTGACAATGGAGAAAATTTTAACAAGTTCCCGACAATCGTTGACTGAACAATACTGCCGTTGGTGGAATAAGCAGTGTCCTAGCGTTGACGATACCGTGGATATCTCCATCAACTTGAGAGCAAACAATACTTGACCATGAACTTTTGAATTTGAGATGCTCGAGGACAAGTAATAAGGAAAAAAACACAAAATTATCTACAAGAACCCCAAACGCAAAGAAGCCTAGATGCGAACGAAGCCCACCTTGCTTCGTCGTTCCCATCAAGCGGGCCCGCAACGTAGCACATCACCCAGGAGGCCCATCCCGATCCTCCGCGGCTGCGGCCCAATTTCAGCAGCCCATAAAGTGATGACCGCCCCGTCCGTGCGGGCCTGCTCCACAGCTTGGAAGTAAACATGGGCCTGGATCGTACCAAAAAAACGGCCCAAACCACGCTCTAAACGTGCATTGGGCTACAACATTTTTCAGCCGCCCCACGAGCATTGTTGCTGCTGAACTGAACCCAACCCTTCTTCTACACGATGCAGGATTGCAGGCGGTGGCGACATGAGAGCGAAAGAGACGGCAAAACTAAAGCTCCCTCAGCGAAAGCGAAGGCAGCACACGGGCAGGCGGATTTCAGCGCGCCCCTGCCCTCTGAAACGACGCTTTCCGGGGCCTTTCTTTTCCTACTAATCCTGGTGGTTGGTTGCTGCCTCGCCACTGTTACCATCAACCTTTTTCAGGCAAAGGCAAACCAAGAGGGACAGGAGACGCTAACTGCGCCTGTCTATTGCCAATTTGTGTCGCCTCACTCACCTTTGCTGTGCCTGTGCGCAAAAGCTCAGGTTTTAGTGCATCATCACGCCGACCATCAGGCCTCTAAAAGTAACTGGAGGTGGTAGGATCAGGTGTCTGATGACACATTATTCAATGGCTAGCTAGGGGGCTATGTGAGTATGATAGTACTAGAATGTTGTTGGTAGGTGCTCGCTGTTCAGCACAGCGCCAAACGTGCGCACAGGATGGGTTTACGCAAAGGCATGCCGATGACGCCGGTAAGGCCTAGGTCGGTAAGATGGGGAGGGTTATGGCACCCGCAATGGTAACGACGTTCCGCTCTCTGTCCATCTCAGCAATAGCAAGAAGAAAAGGCAATACGCCCAACAGACCAGCTTTAAGCACAATCTCCAACGAAATAAGAAAATACATAACTAGATTAATTACTTCATTCTAATCTAATTTCTCTTTCTTCAAGCTCTCGTCGCTGGATTCTTGAACAGTTGAACCTCCTGGAGAGTACGAGCAGCGAACACACCTTTCTGTCCACTAGATTCTGGCTTGCACCATCGCACCCCATCGCTCCCCTTTCTCTCCACCAGAGCCTGCCTTGCTTGTGCCGCACCTCAACCGAATCGGAAGAAGTTCTTGAAAGCCAAATCGAGCCTGCCGCCGTCCAATCGACGCCACGCTCCGGCGTTCGCAAGCTCCGACAGCCTCGCCCCTACTCCCCTCTCTACGACCTCTCTACGCCAGCGTCACAACTCCTCCACGCACCGGCATTCGTGAGCTTCTCCGCGCACCGGTGGCAGCATCATGGCCTCCTCTCCTTGATCCCCACGAATGTGCAGCTGTGGTGCAGACCATGGTGGAGCACAGGGCTTGCGCGGCCCCCGTCTCGATCACGCAGGTGGCCCAGCGGCCAAGCCCCCACCTTGACCCGCGCCGGCGACCCGGCGGCCCCACCTCCAACTGCGTCTGTGCTGGTCGCCGTCTCCCCACCTCGCCTCGCAGCGGGCACCGGCGCCCGTGTCCTATGCCGCCTTGCCCTGTGCCGGCTGCGCGGAGGCCGAGCTCCGCTCGCGCCGCCGTGGAGCGCATCTCGCAGGAGCTTGGTCGCGGCACTGGCCATGGCACCCGTCGATCCGTGGCGAGCTCCGCTTAGCTCGCGCTTGCGTTCTCTGGCTCGGCACAGGAAACCACGTAGGTGGGACCCGCGGGCATGGAAAGGCGTGCTACCGAAAGTATTGATCTAGCGACATTTTATCCCCTCTCCTCTTCTCTCCGACGTACACGCGCTATCGCAAGCCACTACCGGCCCGTTGTGGGTGCCCTTGCCGTGATGCCGATAGTGATCGGGTTGCCCTTGCCGTGATGCCGATAGCGATCGGTCATAGGTCACTTGGTAACCAGCGCTCGCGGCGTCACCACAGTTGCGAATGAATCGGAAAGGGTGATAGATGGAAGGACTGAAAGGCTTCCAAGAGAAGAGAGATATAGTGTCCGAACCTAGACATAGCAGGCCACTAACGGCCCGTTGTGGGTGCCCTTACCGTGATGCCGATAGCGATCGGCCACTTGCAGATCACTTGGTAACAAGGACTCATGGCGTCACCACAGCTGCGAACAATCGGAAAGGGTGATATATGGAAGGACTGAAAGGCTCCCAAGAGGAGAGATGTAGTGTTCGGACCTAGACATAGCATGCCACTAACGGCCCGTTGCGGGTACCCTTACCGTGATGCCGATAGCGATCGGCCACTTGTAGGTCACTTGATAATCAGGGTTCACGGCATCACCACAGTTGCGAACAGATTGAAGGGTGATAGATGGAAGGACCGAAAGATTCATGAGAGGAGAGATGTAGTGTTCGGACCTGGACATGGCAGGTCACCTTGCTGAAATTACAGGCAGGCAGGTTCCCGATCGTTTTGTGGTCGTTTCTTTTTCTAGCAACTGTGGACAGGGCTGGGGATGAGTTCAGCTTGCATTCCCCTAAAAGCCTGATCGAGAGAGGTTGGTAGGAGGTAGGGAGCAAACATGGAATTTAATCTTTGTCTGGGAAACAACCACGCCACGTCTCAAGAGATGAAGATTCTTATTATGGCTTGAAGCTCAAAGGACACCAGGTAGAGAACTCGGTATTAGTCCTGGTATCCCGGGAGGCCTCCCCACACACGCACGTCGCAAGTTACAAGTCACATGATTTTTCACGCAAAATATGCGCGTGCGCGCTGTGTAGGATTCGAACCCACGACCTCCAGCCTCGCGCGTAGCTTCCTTGCCATCCCACCTACACAATACATCTAACTATATTGGGCATGCAATCCTTTTGTATTAACTCGTGGGGACCCTTTTATCCCGATTGGTATTACAAACCGGGATAAAAGGATTCGAGGGATTTAGTCCCCTTTCAACCACCCCGTTCGGGACCCTTTTATCCCGGTTTGAAACACCAACTGGGATAAAAGACCCCCTTTATCCCGGTTGGTATTACAAACCAGGATAAAAGACCTTCATGTTGGTGAGCCCCCCGCCAGTGACCGAGCTTTAATCCCAGTTGGTGAACCTTTTGTCCCGAGCTAACTTTAAACCAGAATAGATGGGGCGCACTGTTCAACGCATCAGCATCGCCATGCGAGGATGGCAATCGCTATTGTACGTCCAATTGATTAATACCAATCTATTTGAATAAAAATAAAATGTTGCTTGTGCAACTTATTACTACATGCGAGGATGGCAATTTTTCACTGCTCTCCATGTATAGTTTAGTGATTTTGCAACATACATCCTTATGCCACCAAATACTATGCATCTAAAACTCCCTTATGAATTTCTTCTCTATCAACGAAATAGGTACAATCTCGTACCCATTCGTTCAAAAAAAATTCCCTTATAAACATCAAAATATTTCTGGCACCTAGAAAGAGGAGCTATTTTGAACAATTGTAACTTACCGAAAAATACGGTGGTGGAATCGGAGCCAAAATTTTAGGTCGTCCAACAACAAAAAAGGAAATTCCACCAGTTTCACTACCTCTGATCAGAGATATAAGGTGCATTAGGACATTGACATGGACTCCAATACGACACCTTGACTAGCACAAAATATCTATAAAAATATAT
Source organism: Setaria italica (assembly GCF_000263155.2). Taxonomy (NCBI): domain Eukaryota; kingdom Viridiplantae; phylum Streptophyta; class Magnoliopsida; order Poales; family Poaceae; genus Setaria; species Setaria italica. The sequence goes on along the minus strand of NC_028455.1, from coordinate 28,590,674 downwards.
TGTCTTAAATAAGTTATATATTATGGAAGTATTTTTATGATGAATCTAGTAATGAATTTTTTGTGTTGTTATAAAAAAATTAGGTTTTATTCATAGTCAAAGGTAGCAAAAAAGTTTTTGACTTGGACATATATTTATGATAGAACCACTCTAAATAATAAAAGATCAATAACTTCTCCCATATAATGTGGAGCTAATTTAGCTCTTGCAAGTTTGAAAATAACTTGGTGTGGTGGCTGCCTTGTTGGGCTATTTGGCTCTATCAAATTTTCTTTCGAGAATTACATCTTTATTCAGGGAAAAATTAGAGGCATTGGTTGAGGTTAGATAATGGAGATTGTGGAATTCAAGATTGACATAAACAAAGTGTGCCGAGCATTGAAGATGGTTGCAAGCAATAGCTAATTTTTTTTGTTCCTTGTAGTGGAACATGTGTCCATCTAGGTTTGAGTCTAACTCAACATGAGTGTTCGTATTTTCCTAGATTTTTCTATAAATTAATTGTGATGTTTTTTTAGTTGTAGGTGGCATGCCAATCGACAAGTAAGTTTGTATTGTGCATGAATCTGGTATACAACGAGCGTGCATGCATTGCAATACAAGTGTCCAATCTCCCTTGTGCTCTTTTGTCGTCCAATCACATCGTATTGGTGGTTGAATGCCGACTGAATTCTTTTATCCGGATGCTGCTTTTCCGGAGAAACACCCTCGAATCATTCCGAATCCACTCTCCACTATCGCCTGGCTAATGGTCCCCTCGCTTCAGAAAGGCCGAGAATGTTGTACTCTACCATGATCCTTCAGGAACATGGATCATCCCCATTTGCCCCCGCGGTGAGAGCACCAAAAGCAACGCCCGAATACCCAATGAAGAATGAACACCCCACAAGAACCAACAGCTGGCGATCCGTGCACACCCTTTCCTCACGATGTAGGCACTGTCCAATGCTCCAAACAACAGAACCTGAAGGAGGCCAAAAATGCGTTCTATCTTTTGCCCATCAAAGTAGCTGCAACCTGCAAGCAGTTTATAAACTACAACTGATAAATTCATCGCAATCAAAAAACGAAAAAGATCCCAATAATGAACAGTAAAGCAATGATAGTACTATGCAATGCCTGCCCTCCACTATATGCCGATCGAGCTACTTTGGACATAGTGGCGGTGTGGAATAAAGGTAGATGTGAGGTGTGTAGGAGTAGCATTCGGCCACATCATCCTTCGGATTGCACACCGGCAGTCATGGCCGTTTCCGATTAGTGGATCACTGACGACACGTAGCCTTCTTGTCCGGCGACTTTGGTGCCCCCTTTCTGCACTGTCCCTCACGAATCCATGGAAGTGGAGTGCAGCATGCTCTCGGCATCTTGTAGTAGGTGGCGCGCATGGGGTAAAGAGGTTTCTGCTCTCAACCACATCTATCCTCTGTGGTGATCGCCGGCATGGTGCAAACTGATGCAGAGAGACGCCTTGCTCGATCTCTCAAAGTTTCAACTTCATACGGTAGATGATTGGATACGATACAGCAGTGATGTGACGACCGTTCCCAATTCGGTAAGCTCCCTGCTCCAGGCAGGCCATCGTCCAATAATTGGAGCGAAGCTGAGCCGCCTCTCATCGCGTACACTGGACAGAGATTTGTCGCGGATCTTTTTGTCGTCCATCCATTCCAAGTTTCCAACGCTTGCTTGGACTAGCATGTTACAACACGTGTGTCGAGATCGTCCGGCCATGCCCCAATCAAGTTTCGTGAACCCTTAATTTTTTAACAAAAACGTTTCTTGAACCTTGACCGAGCGTCTACATGATCTTGCCCGGAGCGTACGTGCAGCCGCCCCCGGGGACCAAACTGATCGATCATCGATGCCGACCCGCGTGCCCTTTGTCGTTTGGGTGCACCAGGGGCGTAGTACAAGCTGGCTTACTTTTCAATGAGACGAAACGAAGTGAAAACCACGAAACAGGCGCATCAGTTAGGCCTCGTACGTGCACGTTATTGCCATGTAGTCGATCGATCCATCATCGCGTCGTCAATCATGGTACATTTGTTTATTTGGTATAATTCGATCATTGCATAATGTTTGTTGTTGGACGAAAAGGACGGGACGAATGAGATCATGGAACGAGACTGCAATGGTCCTGCCGTCGTCCTGGTGACGATACCATGTGTGTCCTCTCTGAGCAGGTAGCACAACGTACAGCTGGGGATGAACTTGCAACCTGCAACCTGCAACTCGTTCTGTGTGGTTTCTTCTAGATCTTTTTTTTGCCGGTCACTTCTCGTACAGGAGCTGACACTTCGTCATAAAGTAACTTTCGCCTCATTCACCAACCTTTGACGCGGTAAAACACAACAGACGGCGTGCTGACTCGAAACTTGAACCTGTAAACATCCACACCAAACCAGGAGAAAGCTACTCTAGTTTTGTGCCACTGCAGTCGGCAAAAGGCTATGTCAGCGTGATCCCTCCTCTGTCGCGCCGGGGAAGACGAAGTGCAGAAGTTACTGGCACGATCAGGATGGAGTAGCGTGCCGCTGCGTACACGGCTCCAAAGCCAGCAGCAACCACGCACGCATGGCTTCAATTCGGAACTGCAAGAAGCAGATCAGTCGTCGTCTGTGGTGTGCCGGGTCAGATCATCATGCCGATTTTATCCGAATCAAGCTTAGCGGCTAAGACAGTAGATCATCTGCACCTCGCCCAGACTGTCCGTGTTGACAGATTCCTTTTATTCGGATCATCTGAGCAGAGCAAGCGCATCCTGCTTGGTTTTCTTTTCTACCTTCAAATTTCTAGAAACGACGACGTACGAAAAGCTTAACGGGGACGTGCACTAACCAGTGAGCCACAGCACCAGCACCAACGTGCGAAATGCCCCTGAGAGAGCAACTGTCAACAAACTCTCGCACGCGCTCGCCCTGGTTTGAAACGATCAGTAGCGTTCTTGGATGCTCTGCAGTCTTCAGATCCAGAGGAAAATTCCACGAACGCCGACACCGGGTAGAAACTGGGCGCTCTGATCGGCGACCACAAGGGGTAGTCAGACTCATACTAGTAAACCGGCTGGAGTAGACTGGTCACTGATCCCGAACCGGAGAAATGAAATGCAACGCCGTCGCAGCCCACTTGGACCGCCCGGTCCGATGCGGATGTGGTGGTAGTCCGCGGCGCAGTAACCAAACCAACAACCCTCGCCGTCACGGTCGCATGCACGACACGCCGGGGCCGGCCGGGCGCTCGGGCGCGCGCGCGTGACACGGCGCCACACGGGCACGGGCAGTCGGTCGAGCGCCAGGGAACCTGCACGCCACACCACCCCCGGACCCGGAGTGACTGAGCGAGCTCGTTGTGGTTGGGAATTGGGATGATCGGACGCCGGGTTTGGTAAGCGCACTAGCTAGGCCACTAGCGCCATGAGCGCGATCGCGGGCGGGGCTCCGGGCGCCTTTTCCCGGCCACCCCACCCCACCGACCACTCGTTTCGTTCGCTCGCCCGGGCCCGGGGGGCACGCGGGCAGCAGTGCGGCGCCGAGCCGAGCGCCCGAGCCCATGCCCGCGCCGGCCGCCACAGTGCGCTGCGCGCCACTCCTTTCCTATCCCACCCCAGTACCTCACCAGTGAGGCGTTGACGCGCGCGGGGGGCTCCACCGACCACTTCCCCCGGCCTCGCTAGCTCTCGAGTGAGTGAGCTCGAGGCCTCGTCCATCCTTTTGCCCGTAAATAATGCTCTCCTCCCGTTGTCTCGCTCCCGATGCGTGGACGGGCGGACGACGGGTGGATTCCATCGGAGGCAGCTTTGCTGCTCGGACGGCCGGGGCGGGCCATGCAGAGACAGCGTACGTGCACCATGTGTGGCGCTCGCACGCGCCGACCCGGGACCCCCGGCCGGCATGCATGATTCCAGAAAGCCTCCTTCTCTCGACGCTGGCGTCGACCTCTAGTTGTGAAATATAAGAGGCGCTAGGAGGAACGTCGCCCTTACCCTCGGGTCGACGGTTGCGTGTTAACTAGAGAATGACGGTTGCGTGTTAACTAGATGAGAAACAGTCCCTCATATGGCATTTGCATATATATGTTTACAGGCGCATGAGATAGATCTCTCATAAGTTGTTACAGGAAGAAGAAAATCTATAACAAACTCTATCTCTTAGCAGACTCTATCTCTAAGAGGTTTCCTTTATTATCACGGTAAGTAAACTACCTGCATGCCTCAAACGTGTGGACTCTGATCACATCTTAACACCCTCCCTCAATCGTAACCGTGTTAGGTTAAGATTGGCTTTGAAATTCTCAAGTAACCTACCAACAGTGCTTTTGTAAATCCATCAGCAACTTGATCACTTGAAGAAACAAATTCAACATCTAGTAGCTTTTGTGACACCCTTTCTCTCACAAAATGATAGTCTACCTCAATATGTTTTGTTTTGGCACGAAAAACTGGATTGGCCGACAGAAATTTAGCACCCATGTTATCACACCACAATCTAGCTGTCTTAGGACTTTTAATTCCTCACTAACGCAACAAGATTTGAACCCACATTATTTCAGCTGTCACATTTGCAATTGCTTTATATTTAGACTCTGTACTAGATCTTAACACTGTTGCTTGCTTGTGAGCACTCCAAGATATCAAGTTGGAACCCAAGAAAACAGCAAAGCCTCCAGTTGATCTCCTGTCATCAATACTGCCAGCCCAATCGGCATCTAAAAAAGCACTACACAAAGTTGCAATGATTTGTGTATTCGGAGTCCCAACCGAGTACATTGCTTCACATATCTTAAAATTATTTTCACAGCTGCCCAATGAATAGTTGTAGGAGCATGTAAAAACTGGCACACTTTATTAACAGAGAAAGCAATGTCCGGTCTAGGAAGAGTAAGATACTGAAGAGCACCTACAATACTTCTATATTGAGTTGCATCTTTTGGACCTAAAAGCACACCTTCATGAACCGAAAGTTTTTTGCTGGTAGACATGGGTGTAGCAACCAGTTTACAATCAGACATTCCAACTCTCTTTAATAAATCTGAGGCATACTTATCTTGTGTTAGCACAATTCCATCACGTACCTTGGTTACTTCTATACCGAGAAAATAATGAAGTTCCCCAAAGTCCTTGAGGGAAAATTCTTTATTCAGGTCTTGCAATAAAGCTGTCGTGGCCTTTTCAGTTGAACTAGCAACTATTATATCATCCACATAGACTAATACAAACATAGTTACACCTCCTTTGTTATAAAAGAACAACGAAGTATCAGCTTTAGACGCATGAAATCCAAGATTAACTAGCTTTGCACTTAGCCTTGAATACCAAGCTCTAGGGGCTTGTTTCAATCCATATAAAGCCTTATCAAGCCTGCATACATATCCTTGCTTAGACTTATCCTCAAAACTAGGAGGTTGTTGCATATAAACTTCTTCATCCAGAAATCCATGAAGGAAAATATTATTAACATCAAGCTGTCTTAGACTCCAGCCACAAGATATAGCCACAGATAAAACAATTCTAATTGTAGCAGCCTTAACCACCGAATTGAAGGTGTCTTCATTATCAATTCCATATTGTTGTTTGAATCCTTTTGCTACAAGTCTTACTTTATATCTATCTAAGCTTCCATCAGATTTTCTTTTGATTGTATACACCCATTTGCAACATATTAAATTCCTCCCTTTCTGAGGTGGAACAAGATGCCAAGTCTTATTTTTCATGAGTGCATCATATTCAAGTTCCATAGCATGTTTCCAATTAGTGTCCACTAAAACCTCATCTACATTGGGTGGTTCACCAGTAGCAACAAAGCAGCCATATTTTATTGTACCATCAGTATAAACCTTTTCTTTTTGAATACCAGATTGCAACCTGGTTCTAGGACGAGCAACAATTTGAGTCATACCAGATCTGTCGCAGCCGATCCAGCCTCATACAAAGAAGATCCTGGCACCTGCCCTTCCTGGCACATGGCGTTGTGTGGCGGGAGAGCAATTCCACCGTCACCGCCATCATCATTGCGACAACCGGACTCGCCAGCTTGTGCCCCCGGCGCTCCCAACAACAGGTGCGTGACACCACCCAGTAGGTCGGCAGGCAAGCACGCAGGTGAAGCCGCCGGAGATTTGGTCTGCTGCACCGTTGGAGGAAGCGATCCCGAGGCTGATTCTGTCAGCTGCTGCCCCAAATCAGCTTTGTGCTCTGCGCCGCTGGATCCATTATTTGCTGCTGCATTTGATGGCTCCAGGGGTGTATTTAACTCCAAATTCTTTGTGTCATTCTCAACAAAGTCATTAGTAAAGTTTAGTGAACCATTAGAGTGCTGATCTACCACATGTTCTATCCCACAAAGACTAAAATCAGGATTTATAAGGGAAGGAGATAGGTTGATAATTTCGGATCTTAACCGAGCCCCTGCATTAGAATGCATCTGAGAAAATGGAAACATATCCTCATCGAATATGACATAACAAGATATGTAAATCCATCCTGTAGATACCTCTAGGCATTTGAACCCTTTTGTGAAGGATACTATAGCCAAGAAAGACACATTACTTGGATTGAAATTGAAGTTTGTGAGTATTATAGGGACGTAAATGAGGCCAATAGGCACACCCAAAGGTTCTCATAGCAAAGTAATCTGGTTTCTGATTGTATAAGCGCTCTAGAGGTGTAGAGAGGTCAATAACCTTACTCGGGACTTGATTAATGAGGTAGACGGCAGCAAGAAAGGCTTCATCCTAAAATTTCAAGGGCATAGAAGCATGAGAGAGTAGAGATAGTCCAACCTCTACTATATGGCGGTGCTTTCGTTCAGCAGAGCCATTTTGCTAGTGTGTGTGAGGACATGAGATGTGGTGAACAATGCCAACTTTAGAAAGAAAAAAAAGAAATTTAATTTTTCATACTCGCCTCCCCAATCTGATTGCACGGCAAGAATTTTTCTATCAAATAATCTTTCTACCATTGCTTGGAACTCCTGAAATTTTTGGAAAACTTCATATTTGTATTTGAGAAAATAGATCCAAGTAAACTTGCTGAAATCATCAATAAAACTCACATAATAACATTTCCTCCCAACAGACTCTGGTGCTGGACCCCAAACATCAGAGAAGACAAGTTCAAGAGTAAATCTAGAGACACTTGTGGATTTAGGATAGGGGAGCTGATGACTCTTAGCTTGTTGGCAAGCGTTACACATAGTGTTACTACATTCATCTAAACATGGGAGTTTATTCCTATTGATAACTTGCTTAACAATAAAAGACGAAGGATGACCCAAACGACTATGCCACCGTGAGAGAGGAATTTTGGTGGCGACACACACTTGCTTTAAAGATGACGCAGGAAGAGGGTAGAGGCCATTGCGGCACCTCCCTTCAAGAATTTTGTTCTTCGTGTCCTGATCCTTGATCAAAAAGAAGTTTGGGTGAAATTCAAGAAAGACATTATTATCAGTAGTAAGATGATGAACGGAGACAAGATTTTTGGAAGCTTTTGAAACATAAAGAATATTGTTTAAATGAATAGGACAATTGGGGGTATGAACAGTAGTATGACCAACATGGCTAATGTCCATACCTGACCCGTCAGCTGTGTGAATCATATCCCCTCCATTGTATTTTTCTCTAATCTGCAGCTTCTCCAATTCTCCAGTGACATGATCAGATGCACCACTATCTGTGTACCAATTTGTGTCCATTGTGTAGGAACGATTTGTTAGGATACGAGGTAGGCTACGCTAGCGTAAAATAAATTTTTCTACCACATAAACCAAGAATAACTATTGTTATAGATCACGGGATTACCACTCGATGCACAGGTGCGGAAGTTGTAGATACGCGTCGGTGCAGCGAAGTCGATCACACGTCGACGTCGAGCAGCTCCTCAGCAGCTCGTCCACGTGCAGCGACTCCCTCCTTGTGCCGTGGCTCGTCAGGCTCGTCGTCGGCTCGTCAAGTTCCTCGTCGGAGCTCTCGTGCGGCAGCTCGTCCAAGTGCTGCAGATGCAACACCTCCAAAGTATCCACACATGCAGGGAGGAAACATCGCAAGCCGGACTGCTAGGTCCGCGAGTTGCAACAAGGCGAGGCATGGGAGGCGCGGCTGCTGCTTGTGCAAAAGGGATAAAACCCTAGGGCGCCCCCACCCCTCAATATATAGGGGTTCGTAATGGGCCTCTAGGTCCGAGGCCCATTAGTACTCCTAAACCTGATCAAATTCAGATCACATCCGAATTGGGCTTCGAGCCCTTTAAGTGTGTGACCCTATAGGTTTATATACGTATAGACATGGCCCGAGTACTCCTACTCGGCCAATAGTTAGTAGTGGCCTCTAGCAAGATATACTAACTCCTATACACACACAAAGATCATATCAGACGAACCATCACAACATCATGTACATGCTATTCCCTTTGCCTCACAATATTTGGTCTAGCTCCAAGCCGACCACTCTTTCTCGATGTTGTGATTTGGAATCCCTTTCTAGGTTAACTCTTAACCTCATGTGGCATGGCCATGCATTTCCAGATTCGATCACTCGAGGGGCCCAGAGATATCTCTCTCAAATAGAGAGGGCCAAATTCCATCTTGACTGACCATGCATCACAGCATGTTTCTTGACAAACCCGAAAGCTACCTTTATGACTACCCAGTTATGGTGTAGTGTTTGATAGCCTCTAAGTAAGTCGATCCACATCTTGAGTACATGCGACAGTCTCAGGTCTAAGGACAAAGCGTACACGTTGTGTAAAGAGAGAACTACGTAACTCGTGTTGGGTCAGTCCTAGCACATGTCTTTACACGTGCCCACATTATTAGTTTGACATCTCCATATCCATGACTTGCGAAACATAGTCATCAACTAATACATGTGCTAGTCCAATATTCATGTGTGTCCTCACATGAACTCCGACTAGGGACAACTTTTAGAATAACCATACAAGTAAAGAGTTTCATACACAATTCACATAATTGCAATCAATTCAAGTAGCCTTTAATGGATATTCAAGGAACATAATATAAAACATGGATATAAAGGAATATCAGCATCTCTATGATTGCCTCTAGGGCATACCTCCAACACGATTTGCAGTAGCAACAAACCTTTTATCTGGGACAAAATCCTCTTCAAATCGATGCCAGCAGACTTCTGCGGTATGTCCCTTTTTAAAACATACCTGGCAAGTTGGCCTTTCATCATTGGAGCTGCTTGCACGGTTATTAACATAGTTGTTGTTGTTGACACCTTGCCTTGCGTTGGAGGAGTTGCCGTGATAGCTTCCACGACCACAACCAGGAGAAGGACCCTGGCCACGGCACCAGGTGTGCGCCCACGAGATCATCCACGGCCACCGCGACTGGAGTAGTTTGCTGACCCTCCTTGCTTGTCGTAGATCAGCTGCATGCGAGTCTGAAAATTCAGGAGTTGTGAGTACAACTCCTTGATCGAGATTGGTTCCACTCTAGCAATCAGGGCAGACACAAGGGGATTGAATTCTTCATCTAGCCCGGTGAGAATATACTCAACAAGCTCTTCATCTTCAAGCGGCCTTCCTGCTGCCGCCATCTCATCACCGAGGCTTATCATCTTCGTGAAGTATTCAGCGACTGGCGAGCTTCCCTTCTTTGTGTTGGATAACGCAATGCGCATGTACACGGCCCTCGCCCGAGACCGCGACGCGAAGATCTCCTCAATGACCGCCCATGCCTCGGCTGCTGTTGACGCCGAGGAGGCTTGAGAAAGGATGTCCTTGGACAGCGACGAGAGGAGATAGCTCAGGACTTGCTGGTCCCTCGCCTCCCACTCTTCAAAGGCCAGATTCAGCTCTTTCTTCTCCTTATCACCATCTGTGATGGTGATTTCTGCTACGGGTTGCTTTGCCTCACTAGTGAGATGCCCTATGAGACGCGCGCCACGCATGACAACACGGACTTGGGCCTTCCACATCTTGTGATTGGTCTTGGTGAGCTTCTCAGCGACCGGTTGCCCGATCAGCATGCTCGCAAGGAATGTGAAACTTGATGCCATGGCTGGAGCTCTACCAATCTAGATGGCTATGATTACTATGTGAAGTATCAGAGGCGCTAGGAGGAACGTCGTCCTTGCTCTCGGGTCGACAGTTGCGTGTTAACTAGATGAGAAACAGCCCCTCATATGGCATTTACATATATATGTTTACAGGCGCATGAGATAGATCTCTCACAAGTTGTTACAAGAAGAAGAAAATCTATAACAAACTCTATCTCTTGCCAAACTCTATCTCTAAGAGGTTTCCTTTATTATCACGGTAAGTAAACTACATGCATGCCTCAGACGCCTGGACTCTGGTCACATCTTAACACTTGTGTCTTGCACTCTGGCATATATGCAAAGCTATATGCACCATGTGTTCCATGTCTGATGTCCCAGTCCAACCACTATTTGCCCAAGTCAGAATCTGGCTGACCTCCGGTGCATCCATCCACACATGGTCCAGGCACGTTTCTGTCCAGGCAGCACGAAACAGTTTCAGTTCAGAGCGGTACAAGTAACCAGTACCATAGACTTTTAGCCACTACGATTGAGCTAGAGTATCAAGGTTCAAGGCCTATTTTTTTCCCTACCTTTTCGTCGCGACCCGTGCCACGTATTTTATTGTTTTTCCTACTTACTTTATATCGTATTGTCTCCTTACTCATATAAATTTTCTATGATCGGAATGTGCCTATATGCATGCACGTGCTACCAGTGCCATTTCAAGAAAGTTTGGTGGCGCGATTAAAAATTCTAATTCAGGTACACTGATAGTGCCATTTCAGGGAAGCACAAATTTGTTGCCAATTCATAATCTGATTGAAGCAGAGATAGGGAAATCCCCCATATCAGACGCCAACCAAAATACAGATCGATATCATCTTGATGCAAATTTCTCAACAACTCGACAAAAGAAAACAACCATTTCTCAGCAGCTCAGCTCAACAAAAAAGGATGCGATTATATACAATATAAAAATGCGCATGACATGTCGCGCGCGCGTCGTCGCCGAACGGCCGGAGATGGTAGGGGTTGCCGGCTCACCTAACCCGGGGTCGCCATCCCGGCGAGGGGCCGGCCGGGGCCACCGCACGGTGCCCCCATCCCATCCGTGCATCTCGCTGTCTCGGCTACTCGCTCGCCGCTCACGCGCACTGCGCTCGAACACACCACCCCTTGCCTCGCCATGGCCCTGCCTTGGCCTGGCTTATAAATTCCGCGCCACTCCAACGCCGACCCTCTCAGGAAGTATCCTACCAAACCTACCAACTCGATCGCGCTCGCCCGCGCAAAGGGGAAACCTAAAAACTAACTCACCAACGCCTAGCTGTATTCCCTGCTTCGGCACTACTGCTACTCCACCGCGAGCAATAGCTATACCTTTCGTGACGAAATCGAGGAGTAGCTAGCAGGGGAGGATTGAGGAACTGATCGCCGCCGCCGCCGCCGTCGTCGTCTCGTCGTCAGTATGACCGTGGTCGAAGCCGTGTCCGCCGCCGCCGCGGCGGTGGTTCCGCCGGCGGGGAACGGGCAGACCGTGTGCGTCACCGGCGCGGCCGGGTACATCGCGTCGTGGCTGGTGAAGCTGCTGCTCGAGAAGGGATACACTGTCAAGGGCACCGTCAGGAACCCAGGCATGCACGGATTCGCACACACACGCATATTGTACGTACGTACAAGCTAGCAGGGCACCTGACTAACGTTGTGTTCTTGGATGGATATCGTCTGATGGCGGCGGCGATGGCAGATGACCCGAAGAACGCGCACCTCAAGGCGCTGGACGGCGCCGCCGAGCGGCTGGTCCTCTGCAAGGCCGACCTCCTCGACTACGACGCCATCTGCCGCGCCGTGCAGGGCTGCCAGGGCGTCTTCCACACCGCCTCCCCCGTCACCGACGACCCCGTGAGTACCATAACCATACTGCTCAACCGTTCCTCCTCCTCTAGCTCCTCGATCGCACACGGAAAACTCAATTATGAGAAAGAGATGCATCAATAATCATGATGATGACGCACGCGCATGCATGCAGGAGCAAATGGTGGAGCCGGCGGTGCGCGGGACGGAGTACGTGCTCAGCGCGGCGGCGGAGGCCGGCACGGTGCGGCGGGTGGTGTTCACGTCCTCCATCGGCGCCGTGACCATGGACCCCAACCGCGGGCCCGACGTGGTGGTGGACGAGTCCTGCTGGAGCGACCTCGACTTCTGCAAGAAAACCAGGGTGGGTGCTTGGTCACTTTTACTTGCCTCTCTCTTTCTCTCTCCCTCGATCCATCTAGCTCAGTAGCTCCTGCTATGCTACCTTTCGCCGCACCATATCAGTATTTTCCCCTCTATTTTTATTTCTTCCTTTCTGCGGATAAAGTAAAGAAACTAAAGATCGATGGCTATCATGAGAGAAATAGGCGAATTATTACCTATGGGCATGCACTACCAACCGAACCCGGCCTAAAAAAGAGTTCGGATTGAGGCAGCCAATGGGATCGAGTGCGCATCGATCGTGCCTGTCCAGAGCACCACTAGATTTGAAACAAAACTTTTTCCTCTAGTGATCGACGTGCACTAGCCCAAAGAATAAACAAATTTGTGGTCTCGGAAAAATAAGAATAAAAGCAATAGCAAAGGCAAATGATTCTCCCCAATGAATATAGAGCTAGCTAATTGAGCTTATTAAAGTACGTTAATCCTGCATGACCCCACGCCGATAGACACGTGCATGGCATGCAGAAGCAGAACTGCAAAGCTGATCAATAGTTACAACATCGATTTTTAACCATTAGAATATACGTCGAGGCATCCGATTTTTTTAAGATTTCAGATGTCTGCTACGTAGCATTACCAAAATCTCTATGGGAGGCCTTGTTGTAAAAAAAAAAAACAGGACCACTGCTCTAGAAAATTTTAGGTTTAGTTTAAGTTTTGCACAAAATTAATCCTAGAGATTTGGGTCCTAAAACTCCCCTTACAATTCCAAACGGCCTATATACATTTACTAATTTTACTTTTCTGTAAAGGTGATATTTTTTCTTGAACACGTACATGAACTCTTTGAAAAGCTGAAAAAATCGAACCTAGTTCGATCTGGTACTCGCCTTCTATATTCGATAGAAGCGCAGGTGTGGCTTTCCAATAGTGAGGTGAAAGGTAGAAGCACTACAAGTGGTAGTTGTACATGCGCGCCCACCATAAAAGTCTATAAACCGGCCACTAGAATCTGTAGTAACTTTAGCGTCGTCAATGAACGGTCATGCCATGCATGGAAATGGAACGTCGCTCAGCGCTGGTAGCTGAAAGCATGATCCATGTCGAGCATGTAAGCTACATGGACAGAAATGGTGGGCCTCTGTCGTTTCGTTCTGGAAGAAGCTTTTGGCTTTGTTGGGTGAACAAGTTAAATTGTACTGTATGCCTTTAACTTTAAGCTAGAGAAGCTACCAGGGTCATCTTGCAAATGGTCAATCCTTCTTCAAGGTGAGCTGCAGTGCAGGCGTCTGATTTACTGGGAAGTGGTAAGCCAAATTCTCGGATCAAAAAGCTGAGGAAGGAAGACGTCCTCTTAGTAAAGGAAAACTCAAACTTGCTGATATTTGTCATTTCTATATGCAGTAGTAAAAATAAAACTGCTATGAGAATTTCGTAAAATTTCACCATAGATGTAGGTTAAACACTGTGAAAATCCAGATGCATGATCGGTAGATAACAAATTTCCAGACAGGTGAACATTAGCAAAGCTAGAGGAAAAAATTTAGCTCTTCTTTCATCATAACACAGCGACCCGACACCCTTATTATTCTAGCATTTTTATTTCCCATCTCACAAAAAAAGCCCAAATAACCCTCGCGCAATAATTCCGTCAGCATGACACACCATTGCTCTTGAACAGTTCACGGCCTGCTCAGTAGTGTCCTTGCAGCACACTGCTAGACTGCATGCGCTTTGTCTGAAACTAGCTAGCTTCTGTTGATGCAGAACTGGTACTGCTACGGCAAAGCGGTGGCGGAGCAGGCGGCGTGGGACGCGGCGCGTCAGCGCGGCGTGGACCTGGTGGTGGTGAACCCGGTGCTGGTGGTGGGCCCGCTGCTGCAGCCGACGGTGAACGCCAGCATCGCGCACATCCTCAAGTACCTCGACGGCTCCGCCCGCACCTTCGCCAACGCTGTGCAGGCCTACGTCGACGTCCGCGACGTCGCCGCCGCGCACCTCGCCGTCTTCGAGAGCCCCGCCGCCTCCGGCCGCCACCTCTGCGCCGAGCGTGTCCTCCACCGCGAGGACGTCGTCCGCATCCTCGCCAAGCTCTTCCCCGAGTACCCCGTCCCCACCAGGTACCGTACCAAACCTCTCGCTCGATCGCTCGCTTCGTCACCACAGTTCCGATTAGTTTCTAGCATAATTGACGTCCATTTGGCTGTTTCAGATGCTGCCAAATTCCTTCCGTACTTTCCTCAATGCTTAGCTAGCCAGCTACCAACCACATTTTGTTAATGGCGCGTGTCTTGTTCCACACGTATGAATGCGCATAAACTAAGAGCAATTTTGGTGTGCTTAATTAGTTATAGCAGTTGGTGGTGTGTCCATTCCAAGCATGTCTCATGATCCGTTACAAGCATCGATATCATGGCTAGGTCTACTTGGACCTAATACACACACACACACATGTATGTATGTTATATTGTTATCGTGGTTAGTTGCTTAGTTAAGGGGGCAGTGGGCAGTAAGGGACGACACTGATGATTAGGTAGCAAGCGAGTGATGGGATAGCTAGTACTCTTACTCAATTCGGTGGATGCCATCGGCGGTAGGTAAACGATGGATAGGACTAGCCGGTGAACGTAAGCGAGTGATCATCACCTGCAGCTAGGCCGTGCATGGGTTCATCAGGGGAACCAACTCCCTTGCCCTGACGCAACCTCGAGCGTACTCCTGTACAGGCCGGCCGGAAAACCGAGTCCCTGTTACTTTTGACCGCACGTTCTCTGATTGCAATTTGCAAGTGCAAGTCGTGAAGAAGGCAGAACCTTTGGTTAGTGTTTGTCACCACACGGATGGATCTCCAGTTGCTGTCTAGAGATCTAGACAAAAATTGTAACGCAATACCAGTGTATGTTCGCCACTGAGAAGTTGATGCAGGGACTTTTTGGAGGAGCCGAGGCGATACGTGCGCGTCGACGTCGGCGGAAGTAGGTGAGGTGGTGGCCGGAGCTATCATGAGTCTGTATGCCACAACTGAACTCAACAAGGATATAGTAGTAACTCTAGCTCAGAATCTTTTTGCCTGCCACTAGTTTTAGCTACCTTTGCTTGTGTAGTGTCAGTGGATGGATGGTGAGCACTTGACCTTGACGGGTAGCTGTTGGAGCGGTAGAAATCTGTAGCATCAGAGCAGGAAAAGTAGCGTGTGGTCTTTGCAAGAGCTCTGATCGATGGCCATTATCCCGTGTTGATTACTTCCGTTGGCCAATTGAGTACGGCCGGTGCTGGTATGTATCAGCATCACCATGCACGACTTGGGTGCTAGAGTCCTAGAGCAGATGCCTTGCTCGCGTCTGCAAAACTGCAACTGCTGCAACTCTGCGTAAGTTTTGCTGGTCCATTGGCCACACCCACGCGGCTTGCATGACAGAGTTGAACTTAATCTAAGACGAAGTTGCTCAGAAATCATGCTTTTGTCAAAGACAGCAGCAATAGGAGCATGGGAAAACACAACCCGGGATACAGGCACAACCACTACTTGCAAGTTCAGTTGACGTTTGCTTAGGAAATTTATCTAAGAAAGCAGCAGTTTAAACAATTTTAAGAAACAGGGGAAGGATAACCGAAACTTCATAGGAATTTTTCCCATTTTCTCTTAGCTAAACTTCCCTTTCCTATAGAACACTCAAGGCATGGGAGTAGCACACAAGATTTATCCCAAATCAATTGGCAGCAGTTTCTTGAGCAGTGACCTCTGCAGTAGGTCATCTTCCTCGTTACGGAAAATCTAGCAGTAACTTTTTCCACATAAGAAAGCAAATCATGGCAGTTCTTCTTGCAATCATTTTTTTCCTACATCATTACTGAAAGATTCACCAGTATTGTTTTCCTACATCATGTATCACTTCTAGATGACTGAGACACACAAGTAATTGCTACACACGCATGTAGAATATTTGCACGCCATCCTCCGGTATTTCAAACAAATCATGCACAACACAAAGAGAGGTAGTTTCATTCAAAGAACACGGAAGCTGCAATTATAGGACGCGAAACTGATGGGAATATTCAACTGTTGACTACAAATATTCAACTTTCTTTTTTGTCGATCGAGCGACGTCGGACTGAAATGGATCCGTGTTCGTTTACAGTAGTCAAGATCCATGACAGGTTCGTATGATTGTTTCAAAGATACCTCGTCGTCGAGCACCTTGGTCGATGTCGTAGTCTCACTCCTACCAACGAAACCTAACCTTAGCGTCCTCCACAGCACTAGCATCACACTGACGCAATGGCCGCGTATGCTCTTGGTCCAAGTGAAGGGATCTCACCTGCCCACAGGGAATCACCTCGTGTTTAGACTGGAATCGACGTCAAATTGACCTATGCTTCTTTTTTAGGATGACCTGTACGTATTTGCTATTTGCTTCAGTTAGCTGACTGTGTTTGATTTAATCTGGAGCAGGTGCTCTGACGAGGAGAATCCGCGGAAGCAGCCGTACAGGTTCTCGAACCAGAAGCTCCGGGACCTGGGGCTGGAGTTCCGGCCGGTGAGCCAGTCGCTGTACGACACGGTGAAGAGCCTCCAGGAGAAGGGCCACCTGCCGGTGCTCGGCGACGGCGAGCAGAAGCCGGAGGCCGAGAAGGAGGAGCAGGCCCCCGCCGCAACGGAGGTGCAGCAGGGCGGGATCGCCATCCGCGCGTGAGAGGCAGATGTCGCTCACGGAATGAACAGGAAGCAATGCAAGCAGCAATGTTCATACTGCCCCCCGGTCCCTGATGTGTAAACCAAGTAGTGTTTGTTGCCTGTCCCTGCCATGACTTGTAATGTCGTGCTCGTTGATCTTGTGGACTATAGTGAGTGAATAAATATGGTTAATGTTGGTTCAATGTTCTGATCCTTCATCTTTTGCTGCGGAGTCCATCATTATGCTGCTTACAAAGCGATTCTGAAACCACATCGATATTGCTTGGAAAGCGATTCTGGAACCACCGACTTGAAGCACATGGAAAATGAGCGAGCCATCATAATGGATAGGATTGGGGGTCGACTTCCCATAGTTTTGGGTCAGAAGGAACTCTCCTCTCTTTGCTGGGAAGCCAGCATTTGACATCTGCCATGGCATGTGCCATGCTTCTCCAACAAATGTAAAACAGAATGGCCAAACGTTGGAAGGATGGGAGTATCAGGAGGCCCCTAGACTGCAGAACACCCTTGTTACAAAAAAAAAAAAACGCATTGGATAAACTCCATGTTTGGTAGCCCAGTTACTAGAACCTGCATTACTGCACAGAAGAGTTGCCTGCCACCCTTACTTTGATCATCGCATAAAGATTCACAATATGCCGTAAGATCAGAGAAACTCACACAAGAAACAATGACAGTAGCCAGGCATATACAACATGGTGGACTGGATCTTGTAACATATATTACCAAGAATCATCTGACTTCTCCCTAGGTGAATAACAGAATGTTGAATTCTTGTATTTTAACTTGCTGACTCAAACATAAAGACAAGCTGTTGAGTGGTTAGATTTTGGAAGACGACAGAATCGACCAGAAGTTCCTCGATTATCAAACGTGTGAAATAAACATCTCCCTGTTCATGTTTGGTAGCCCAGTTGCTTAAGAACTGGCTCTATTAATGGTGATGCAAGAGTAGCTAGTAAAACACCACTTTGCCACCCTTGATCGTGACAATAGACACAATACATTGCACGGTCATTGCAACGCGCAAGAAACAATGACAGTTAACAGCACCAAGATCACAACATCTGGAGTTAAGTAACAAGACCAAACGAGGATCAAAGGGAAAGCAACAAAGAGAGCCAAAACAATGAGTTGGTGAACAGAGAGGAGAGTAGGAAACAAGTAATGTTTTGACCTACCTAATCTTTTGACTTGAAAGGAATCTACAACGAACAATCAGAATCAATTCTGAACTAAATAGTGTGATGCCCAATCATTGTCAAGAGACAACAAACCTCACACCGCATCACAACCTACCGCATCAAAAATAACTATATCAATCAAATTGTATCCTGAGGCCTGAGAAGACAGAGCCCAGAAAAGGAGATGCATGTATATAAACCAATCCCTTGCTGAACTAAATATACAGGTGAGTTGACATTACAGGAACGTTCACTATTATGGCAACAGAAGGAACTCAGGGAAAAATGCATAAACTAATTCCAAGGCAGAAAGTTCTATATGACAAGTTGAGACTTGATTATTTTTCCCCTCCAAAAATTCAGGATGGTACTCTTGCTACAAGACAGGGCTTTTGTACTCCAATACCTACGTATGCAGTCCTAATTCATGGGGGTATCCCTAATTTGTGAATGCATGGTATCTTCAATGCAAAATCACCTCTCATTGTTGAGATTCCGATATGGTACTTTTTCTAGGTAAAACCAAGTCTAGGCAGGCTCTGAACATTGCAAGCAGCGTTAGCAAATGCAAAAAAAAAAAAAAAAAAAAAAAACTTTTTACATAAAACTTATCAGAGATGCAGTTGGTTGGCAGTGTGTATTCCGGTTTTATTTATGATCTCATCGAGGTACAAATAACTGGTTGGCTCAAGGTTTTGTAATAAAAATTGAACTCATCATATTTGGTTTAGAAAGTCTGCTGGGCCTTGAGGAAGACAAGGAACAATATAGTATTTGAAATTAATGTTCTCAAAGAACGGGATCATTGATATTCTTCATTTATATCATTTATGCAGGAACTCAAAGTTTGTTGAGAATGGGAATTAGACATGACAGACACAATGTCATTTGGGGATGAGCAACAGAGCTTCAACCATCATCAGGGTGTGATAAAGAAGTCTAGAGTAGGAGGTTGAGATAAAAGCTGATATAGTTTGGGTTGCTGTGTGCAGTTTAAGTTGAATCAATTGTGCTGACAATGTCAGGCTGGTACCCCCGCTCTGATGAACTTTTAGTAACTATGAAGATCAAAGGTGCAAAACCTGGGATCTTAAGCTAAGCATAATTCTAGAGCAGCTTTTAAAGGTCCAATCCCCTTCAACAAAACTGCTAATATCCCATCTCACCACAGAACGTATGTTTAACCCCCAACTCAAGCCCATTGGACTAATCTTCATACCATCTCGTAGGTTTGTGCATCTTCATTTTCTAAACCTAGACATGCTAAATGACAACAAATCTACTTTTGCAGCACCACAATGGCAATATAAAGTTATAAACTAAAAATCATTATAAAGCACCACATCCATCAATCCATGTAGGAAAACATGGATATAACTGATTGAACATGTGAAAGTTTGGAATGAAAAAATATCTTCGTTACAAAAATAAGGAAACAAACAAAACATCAAATGATCTTTTACATACCCAACTCTTTCTCCTAATGAAAATCGATAGATCATATAGCTGTTCAGTGTCAAAAATTGGTCCTCTATTAACTATTAACACATCCGATGGCATAATGTTATCCAAGCATCATGTTTGTCAATCATAGCACGAACTACCTAGAACAAGATGGGTAAACTTAGATTTTCCTTTTATGATAACAGAGTTCATGTATAGGACAATTGGACAGTGCAAAAAGGTTATTGATGATGGACGAAAGGTACAGACTATTGCATGGAGGCATTAGGAGAAATAAATAATGAGCCTCAATGAATCCTAACAGTACAGGTATGTTTGGTTAAACACCTAACCAGGCCTAATGAATGCGGTGATCAAAGAGGCCCATCACTGCGTGCAAATCAGTTCAAAGGACTTCAAGAAAACAACAAATAAGGGCCGACATCCTAATGCATAAAAAAGTAGTTACCAGAAACAGAATGCTAGAGATATGGCAATTGAACAAGAAGAATCTGCTTTTGTGGGTGCTAGTTGACACTCAAAATTTATATGGGATAGGTGTCAATTTGACAACACTGACAAGGGAATGAAACACCAGTCGAAATCTAATAAGGTCATTAATATATAGGAAAATTGTCTCTATAACACTAATGGTGAACCTTTTTGAAACCATACTATTATGATTTATGCCATTCTAAATTACTAGTTTAGCACCACCTAGTTTCTCAGTTTTGCTCTGTTATACCACTATGTCAAATACCCCGTGCCAGCGCCGTCAAAGCTGCTGTCTCCCGCAACTTCTTCCCTCCACTCGGCCACATCCACACGTCATCTCCAGCAGATCAGTGAGTGCACCCGCTGACTCCGATGCGTCTCATGAGACCCCAAGCTGCCCATCCTCCTCGCGCAACACAAGATCCCCCGTTGCCTAACGCGAGATCTGGCCATACCTAAAGCAAACTGGCAGGATGATTCTAGGAGGTAGCCAAAAGCTGGCCAGCATAGTCACCCTACTGCTAACTCACTGCAATGCTCTCCTTGATGCGCCTGCCGAGACTGCCTCATGCATCAACCACTTTGCCGAGCTCTCCCTATCCTGCGCAAACCAGTGTGCACAGCCTAGGGACAACCTGGTTCAAGGAGGAACACTCTGATCTCCGGAATGGGTCGATCTAGGGATGAATCGACTTGTAGGCGGACGGCGGACCAGTTGAGGGAGGAAGAGGTGGAGCAGTGGCCAGAGTTCAGGAGAAGGCATGGTCTGGCAGAGCATTAGTGCGTGACAGAGACAGGAAGAGGCTAACGATAGAAGGATTAAATCTCATCTGAGTGGTTGATTTTTTATCCTACGGTATAGTGGTAGACGACACAAAAATGAAGAACTAACTGGTGCTAAAATAGTAGCTCAAATTTGAGAGGTGGTATGCATGCAAAATGGTTCACCAGTAGTGCTATAGAGGCAATTTTCCCTAATATAAACAGAAATTTTGGTTATTATATTTTTTTAGGGAATGTTTGTAATTACCTTATTTCACAGGACAAAACAGAATCTCGATACTATCAAAGGAACTTCTGCAACTATGAAATCATATTTTAGCAGATAATGCTTTGTGGATGCTAGACAGAAATATCACCAATTGAGTTAACAGATTTTAGCTAAAGATGGTAACTGGCATTCTGGTTTCTGGCAACCTGGAGATCAGTTGAAATAAGGCATGAAAGAACAAAGGGTTCAATAAAGATTCCGGCAACCTGCATGCCGTGAGAAGAAAAGTATTGCAACTCACATGCCAAGTAGGGATATCTTGATATTGAGGAATTCACATACAAATTCGTTTATCCATTAACATTCGGAGCAATGTACTGCTACACATCACATAAGCATCGATCTAACCGATATCAAGCCTGAAACCTATAGCATCTGGATACCAAAATAGTACTTGATCCAATTCAGCTCAATACCAATATCAGAACCGCAGAAACGACTACCTATTGCTTGAAAGTGTAGGGCTGGGGAAGCGAGATGGGACCCCGTCGGTCCTCGTCGCCGTCGAGCAGCCTCTGAACCCGCTTCTTGGCGCAGTACTGCCGGTCGAAGTGCTTCACCTGCGCAATCACCGATTTAACCAAGTGCCAACAAGAGAAAGCATGAAGCGCATGAAATCGTGCAGGGGCTATGCGCCGACGGCGGCGGCGCGGAATCCAGTGCTTACCCAGGTGGGGCGGCAGTTGCTGACGAAGTTGGCGCGGGACTTCTTGCAGTCGGCGGGGTAGAGGAGCCCCATGGTGGCGATCTCGGTGGGCCTCTTGTCCGCGTGCTTCTCCACGCACGCGTAGAAGGCGTCCCGTGCCTGCGGAGGAGGGCGCGCCTCTCGTCAGCAGCGGAAAGCCGGCGAGGAAGGAGAGGGTTCAGGGGAGGGAGGGGCGCGGGGACGGGTTTGAGGGCTATACCTTGTAGCAGGCCTCCCGGCCCTTGGCGAGGACGTCGGGCATGACGGATCCGTCGGAGCTGTGGTAGTCGGCGTCGGAGTCCGCGGCGGTGGACATCGTCGGCTGCAGGGTGTGCGGGGATTTGTTCGGGGGCTTTCGCTTGCGGGAGGGGAAAGGACACGGGTGGGCCGGCCCGAGGTGGAAACGGGCAGGACACTGTGTGGGCTTTGGAGACGGTGCTGCCAT
Source organism: Setaria italica (assembly GCF_000263155.2). NCBI lineage: Eukaryota > Viridiplantae > Streptophyta > Magnoliopsida > Poales > Poaceae > Setaria > Setaria italica. The sequence goes on along the minus strand of NC_028455.1, from coordinate 28,568,468 downwards.
GCCGGGCGTGCGGCCCAGAGAAGCGGGAGGGGGATGCGAGTTAGGGCCTGCCAGTGTTTACTGGCCTCGCGATGGGCCGTCCAAGTAGTTAGTGGCGGAGCAGCACAGTGTTCTGGCATGATTTTTAAGTCAACGATTTTCTTCTGCATAAATGCCAAGCCGTTACCCTAAAAAAAAAATTCCAAGCCGTTAACTCTTCTGATGTTATACAGTACTGCATTCCCCACACGAATTTACACGAGAGCCCATGTGAATCCTGACAATTGACAATACAAATCTCAAAAAAGAAAATCCAATTTAGAAAGGAAATGAACATTACACAACAACAGGATTCCCTCAATGAAAAAAAGAAAACCATTACAACGACAGGCGTTTTAGTCATTCCTCACTGCAACAGTCTACAGTAGCTACTACGACATCAGTAATGCAGTCCCCTCCTCATTCATGCATGCAGCCAACAACCGGGGACGACGACCGATCGAATATATCCACGCAAAGGAAGACGAGCGCCAGGAGACAAATGACGCGAGCTCGTCTCGACATCTCTGGCCGGCCTGCTGCATCAATATCGCGGCTCGCCGGAAGCAGATCAGAGATCGTCTTGCGTTGATTTCTTAGCATAAAGTGGAAGAAGTACAGACATCCTCGCTCGGAAGCAGATCAGAGATCGTCTTTAAACACAGCTGACAATGACATGCCTACCCGGGTGATGCATGTCCATTCCGCTGTGGGCATGGACGGATGGATGGATCTCAGCACTTTACAGGTACAAACAAAACGCTCTGAGATCCACTTTATTGTACATATATAGAATATGGATGGCATGAACATGCATGAAAATGAAATTGGAAAGCTCAGAATCTCAGGTCATCTGGACCTTTCAAGTCATTTCCCTGGTTATTCGTTTATTTCGTATACGAACCCAAGCTAAACCAACTACTCATACATATAAAGCCTTCATCAGAGTACGTCCATAATGATTTAGCTAGGTTCCGGAACAGAACTTGTTGAGGCAGTCATTAGAGAGATGTTACAGTCTCCTGCCTGTAGTGGATACAACCATAACATAGCATGCACTGGCTATGCTTTCAAACGAGATACAATTGAATAACCAATACAGTCAACAAAAGGAAAAGATTCTTGCATACTTCGATCGTGGTCCTAAATGACGTTAGGAGTTAGCTAGGACTTGTGATTGTGTATGAGCATAATACTGTGAGGGGACCGACCGGCTTTATGGTTAAATGGGCCAACAGTGGCCTGATCTTGTAAACTCAACACTTTTAATTAACTTAGGGTTTCTATAAATTATCAACAGTGTTTCTTTTTACCTAGTTACACGTGAAACAGATACAGTTTTATCAGCACTTGGCATCTCTGGGAAACGATTAAATTTTTTAGACCCTATGGATGCACAGGATACTACAATAGGACCTGTACAACTAACTAATTAAACCAATGAAACTATATATGACACCTAGCTTATCTAGTGAAATGAGAATAACTAAATGATGATTAATTTGGTATCCGAGAGTAATCTAACAGCAAAAACTTCTAACTAATTAAAACATAAGAGGGAGTAAAAACATATACTACTTTCTATGTCCAAGTAGATGTGTTCATGTACAAACAATTATTATTGCTATACATCATATAATCTGGAGGTAACATTAACAATATGTCAAAAATAAAAAATGAAGAATTAATTAAAGAAATACTGCTGTGATTGTTAAAAAAAAGGCGTAAATCTTAACAATTGAGGTAGCTAACAGCTTTGTCTACATAATATTGAAGAGTTTGAGGGATTAGAGACTTCACCGAAGAATTAACTAAATGAACCTACCAAAACAAGCTTAGCTAGTATTCAAAATTTCAAAAAGGTTAGGGGATGTTTGATTCCACGGACTAAAGTTTAGTCCCTATCACATCGAATGTTTAGATACTAATTAGTATTAAATATAGACTAATTATAAAACCAATTGCACAGATGGAACCTAATTCGTGAGACGAATCTATTAAGCCTAATTAATTCATAATTAGCACATATTTACTGTAACATCACATTGTCAAATCATGGACTAATTAGGCTTAATATCACATTGTCAAATCATAGACTAATTAGGCTTAATAGATTCGTCTCGTGAATTAGTCTCCATTTGTACAATTGGTTTTATAATTAGCTCATATTTAATTCTCCTAATTAGTATCTAAACATTCAATATGACTGGAACTAAACTTTAGTCCGTGGAACCAAATACAAACACCTCCTTGTTTGAATGATAACAGGAGCTATCATTACAACGCTGGATAGCATGCACGTTTCATATGTTGATATATATCTAGGGACCAGAGAAAGGCGTGGTGGATCCTGACTCCTGATTCATGACTTCATGCAATCAGAGTTTTATCTCCAGATGTCCAAACATTGGCAACACGTGCCCAGCAGGAACCATGTTCAGGAAGGGTGTGCCAGTTCAGTTCTGGCCATATGGATAAGCTTGGGGGGAGACATACAAGTGGCGATCCACAGCTGGTAGCAATTGTTAGTATCTCTTCTTGAATTCATATAGTGCTAGTATTATTAAAAACCACAGCATACAAGGAAAAAATCTGTGTAAGGAACATTTGCAGATTCCTTTAAATGGGAGATTCCAAAGCCATACAAAGACAGCACTGGAAGTGTATAAGTTCGAGCTTTAATTAACTAGATTAATTACATCCTGGCAAAATGATTTACTGGGATTAACGAGAGCGACGATAAGTGAAAACAACATGACACATGTATTTGAGATTTTGAGCAATAGGTATATATGGCTGTAGAGCAGTTGATCTGGACGATCTAGATTTAATTGATTAAGTAATAATTTAGGAACCCTCACAGAAAAAGCTAAGAAATTCACAGAACCTATTCAATATATAACAATATTAGATAAGAACTATACATAAAAAGGACTAATGTAAGGTACCAATTATGACCATTGCAATTAATCTATCCTGTCAATGACCAAATATGTGTGTACATGGCTTTGAAATTATTTATGGGTGAATTAAGCATGTTATTCCATATTCATCATTCGTGTTAGTGGATGGGTTCAAAAAGTTGTAGCCGTAGGAACACACATAAAATTGCACCAATTATCTTGTTTTGGTAAAACATCTCAGCCTTTGCAGAACACTTCTAGGTCTCTGGAACTGATATGACTACATAAAATTGTAATGAATCTTCCATTGTATATTTTGTTCAAATGCACTGTGAATGATAAAAAAAACAGCTTTTTAAAGAAGCTGTATTATGAGTGAGAGGATATTTCATGCCACAACTATTTGGTGCAGGAAAAAATTGGGACACGGATCCAGAATTATTAGGACACCCTGCACATGAAAGAACAATCGAGCCTCTTAATCATCACACAGTACGTGAACCTCTAATATAGTTACCGAGCTAGGTCCTGAATGTGTTTCACATAAATGCATCTGCAAAGAAGTTTATGTACAAATACAACTAGCCATAGGCAAACACAAGAAAAATCATGGTACGACGAGACCCATAAAATAAGAATCTTGACCGAATTATCTGTATTAGATTGTTGCTTTTTCTGATGGATCAGAATAAATTGATGGTCTTAATATTGTGCCATCTTCATTAGAGAAAACAATAGCACAAACATACATAAGCGATCTGAAAAGATATTCGTGTGTTAAACCAAAAGATGCACTTATCTATGCATAACGGTCAATTTCAATATCAGGATATTAGTTGGCTAATTGAATTCATTCACCCCTGCTTGGCAATTTACTAACACTCAAAAAGAATTTAGCACCATCCATCAGTACCTCAAATTAGGCACTGTCAGAAATGGAACAGTTAGAAAACAAACACGAAAAATGATCACCTGGGAAGAAGAATACATGGTAAGATCTGCAAGTACGCTTACGTAAGCACGTACAGCAGCTTCCAGATCTGGAAGGCAGACGCACTGATGCTCCTTCCTCTTCCGGGCAGGCAGATCTACCTCCTGCACGAGCCGGCACCACTATGGCAACCCCCCAAAAAACCTACCTGCAACACATGAGATGATGATGGCAGTCATATGGCACTACTAGCTAATACTGCAAACAGAACATTTCAGATGAGGGAGAAAAAGGAAACGACCAGTAGGTCAGAGAAATAAACATCAGATCTCGGGGATTTTATCAAGTTACCGACAGATCTCGAAGCTAATGGAGGCCTTGTTTAGTTGGGGAATTTGGGAGGTGCCAAATTACTGTTACAGCACTGTAGCACACTGTAGCGTTTCGTTTGTATTTGTGAATTATTGTCCAAATATTGACTAATTAGGCTCAAAAGATTCGTCTCGCAAAGTACAACAAAACTGTGCAATTAGTTTTTAATTTCATCTACATTTAGTACTCCATGCATGTACCGCAAGTTTGATGTGATGGAGAATCTTCTTTTTGCATAGTGTCAAAGTTGGGAGTTGGGAGTAACTAAACATGGCCGGAGTCACAGACATGAGAACAATGACGTAGGTAGCAAAGATCGATGGAGGCGACGGGACCGGCCGGAACAGTGCGAGGTCGTTTCGGCTACGCGCGCGCGTGCAAGGAAAGCCGAGCCAGCGGTGAGATCGGCGAGATCAGTTTAATCAATCTATCACGCGCGGGGGCGTCGTCTCCTTCCCCGAGGCGTGTCCCCCCCGGTTCCCTCGACCTTGGGAGGCCGAGACACGGGGGCCTGCGGCGTGAAAGGAAAGCGCAAGCAAAAGGCAGGGAGAAACGGCCGGGCATGCGCGCAGCGGGGTTGCACACGGATAGCCGACACGTACCTTGCTCCAAAGTACGGGTCCAACTGCGCCACCGCTCCGACTCGCCCCTCCTCGGGCGGAGAGACGTAGGGCAGCCGGAGTGCAAGATAAGGACGAGACCCCGCCCAAACCGGCCTTATCTCGCCACCGCCGTCCTGCAAACCCTTCTTGTCCCGTCGCAGTAAAGCCTGAGCCTGCAACTTGCAGCAACAGCAAGAGAAAGAGAAAGAGAGAGGAGAGGAAAGAGAGTGTAGACATGGCAAGTGGTGGCAGGGAGAGGCCGGAGAGGACTGACAGAGAGAGAAGTGAGCACGCAGCAGCAGCTGCATCATTCGTACGTGTGCCGTCTCGATTGCAGATCGGATCGATGCAGTCTGACCGCTGCGTGCTCACTCTCTTCTGTCAGTTAGCCAGGGAAACCACCGCCGCCACCGCCGCAAAACCACTCGCAAAACAAACCATGCATCGTGAGGGAGAAAGTTCGTGCAGAAGCCGACCGGGAGATCGGCCGGACTTGAAGACGAAGGGGGCTGAGGCTCAGATCTGTGTGTGCTGCAGATCTGCTTCGTTGTGTGGTGAGGCTATGGCCAGGGTTTGTGCCGCATTATATAGAGCCGGAGACATGGTCCTCCTTCCTGCGCCCATCTTTTCCTGCTTTCCTGATCCCACCACATACGGCGCTAGGGTTAGGGCCTCATCCCTTGACCGCGCAGCTCTATCTCGGAGATATCTTGCTATCATGTTGCTAACTTTGGATATGGGGAATAGGGTTCTCTAGTGGGAAAAGAAGTATATCTCGGGATGCCCGCTCATCATACTCATCCATCGGCTAGAGATACTCGTCTGCAGATTGGTTGATATCAGGAGGTCCACATTTAACTGCGCAGACCATCGTGAGTACATCATTTGGACACGTCTGGCACCTTTTGTAAGAGGAAGAATTGGATATTGTTTTTTATAGTATGGTCCAATGACTGAACGACAACGATAAATCATGCTTTTAGTTAAAAGTCATGCTAACATATTGCTTTTAGTTAAAAGTCATGCTAACATATTTGAGCACTATACTCACCAATTATGTCATATGGCTATGTATTGTATATAGTTATTATTGTTAAAGAGTAGATATGGACGAATCAGGCATAATTCTACGAGCCTATCTAGTGCCAACTCTTGACATTTATGGAGTATGCATATATGACGATGGAGAGTTTGCTCAGCCATAAGAAAAGAAAAACCCACGAGAGAGCCAAATTAACCATGATATTGAGTGGCTTTTATGGCGTTCAACATAGTATATTTAATTCGCTAATCTAGTAAATCAAAGCATCAATCAAGGTTGATTACAAAGTGTCTTTTTAGTTATTGTGCAAAATACACATGTCAATTTTTTAGTAGTTGTTAGTTCATACTATGTTGAATGTAAATAACTATTGAAAATTAGGTTAGGTTACGTAAGAATATTAAGAAAATGATATGTAAGTTTTTTCTTTGTTGGGGTTAAATATATGATTACCTCTTTTGTCTAGGTGGGTTTGATAGTTTTTCTCATATTTGAAAGACCATTAACTTTGTATAAAGTTCTAAGATATTTTTTAGAAGAATAATAATTTCTAAGATATACAAAATGTTCTTTGTCGGTTTTACAAATCCCTAGAAAAGAAATTCATAGTTTGATAAACCCTACAGTTTGAGTTTTCAACATTTATCTTTTACAAGAGCTCTCAAGCGAGATATATAGAGGGTTAAACGACCTTTTACAGAACGGACAGATGTAGTAATTAGCAGCCATTTCAAGAAGCATGTTTTTCTTCTTTTGTGGTATAACCTTTCCTTTTCTTTCTTTTCAGATGTTTCTGAGATGTGTTCCTCGCTGGACCGTGGTACGACCTTTCAATACGTTTTTGTGCGACTTTTTATCATAGGAATCTTGGATGAAATTCGTAGTATCTCCATAGAGTAGACCACGAAATTATTATATTTTATTTTTTTAACGTAAACGGGTAGGATCTTCCGTTTAGTAATATAAAATATGGGAAGCAAGGCCTAAGCTCAAAAAATGTACATACATGCACCCCCAAGCAACGGCTTTGCGCCCGCCGTGGACCATGGAAATTAGAAAAAATTATACCGAACTGGTGGGTCGTATTAGATAGAATGGGCTGTGGAAATGCCTCGCTTGTTTTGAATTCGTTAAAAAGCGAGCGAGCTGTGCCAAAAGCTTGTCACGAGGCCCATTTGTCGCAGATCGGAGCCAACAAGCCAGGCCCAGCCCTTTGTACTTAGGCCTGAGCCCAGAAGTGAGCCGAGTTACAGATTTATATTGCCTCTAATTTGAAATCCGGTCCCCTCTGTTTGAATTTTGAATTCTAAACATCTGGCACTGCTCATTGTGCATGAGAAAACTGCAGGTTATCTTTTACATCTCAGCAGAAAATGGGAGATATGCAGTTATTATGGGATCTAGACTATGAACCTTCAGCCTGTTCGTTTCAGCTTATCAGCCGACTTATCAGCCACCGAACAGTATTTTTCTCTCACAATAAATTAACCGTTTCAGCTTTTCAGCCAGCTTATAAGTCCAGTCGAACCAACTGAAGCTTGTCCCCGAGACACGAATGGCAGCATCCGTTTTTACCACTCGAAAATCCTGTGGCGAAGATGCGTGCTGTGAAACACGCATCCATGGCCTGAAAAATCGCTGTGGCCCGCGGGGAAAAGAAAACAAACACTAAAACCCGAGCATTATTGGCGACAATCATGGTCATGCCCCACGTCCGTTATCTGCATGTCGTGTGCCCATCCGCTCTTCGCATCTACGACGAGCCAGCCAACCCGGGAGAAACGGGGAACCCACACACCTCGCTACCCATCCACGTCCACGTCCACGTCCATGTGCACTGTGCCCGCATCTTCTCAGGCTCAGCTGCATCTCCCTCCCTGGCTCCCTGCCTCATTCGCGTCTGATTCCGCTGCAAGAACCAGCAGACATCCAATGCTGAAAGCGATCACGAGCCACGGTGTCCAATGTCCCATTCCACAGCAGGTGACGCCATGAAGTCTGCACGGGTAAGGAGATGACACATGGACACCCGAAGTACAATAATTGTACAGATTTCTTTAAGCGCAATAATTGGAGGTGACCACAAAAAAATTCAGAGAAAAGCGACCAGACAAAGCTACCATTAGGGCAGCAATTAGGCTACTGTTTTTGAGTTAACGATCAAGGCTGATTATCCAGTGTCTTTCTTTGCTAGCGCAGGATTGAAACACGAAGCAGAGGGTATGGCTGTTAAAGATTCTGCTGGCGAGATACACGCATCATGAGTGCAGGGGAGTGCATCTGGGAGCTTAGCTTGCGTTGCTTGTCTTGTGATCGTTTTCTTAATGGCATTATTGCTGCTCGTATCTTCTTCGTGCCTGTCAAATGGTTCGACGCTTGTTCTGTTTTGCAGGGGCATGTTGCCACAGTATAACGCTAACGCAGATAGGTGGTGAGCTTCTTGATGCATTTGAGCTGGCTGGTTGGCCACATGGACGGAGATAAGGCTACAGGACGTTTCTCTGAACCGCATCCGGCTCCGACCTGATTCCTGTCGACCCGGATCGTTCAAACATCACCTCAGGAATCCAACTTTTTTCTTCTGTCTTGTGACGTGCTGGATCAAAAGGAAGCTATGGAGTTTATGGGACTTTGCCTTTTTCTTTTTTTCAAGATATGCCTAGCACGTATTAAGAAGAAGAGACCACAACATTAATAAACACGAAGAAACACACAGCACTACACACAGAACTTTGCCTTCCCAAAAACAAAAGGAAGACTATCCTCTCCTAGTCTCCTGCGCCTGCAAGCAAAATTTCTCAATGAAATTTCAGACCACTCATCAGTCATAACTAAACAACAACGTTGCCATGGGATTTTTTAGCACAAGTACAAGGGATGCTCAGCAAAATATAATGCTTAATTTTTGCCTAATAGATTATGGAGCGTATCATTAGGTGTTTGGTACACATTGCAAACATGATGATGATGGTGGATTATTTAAAAACGCTGTCGTTGCGCACGAGACTTAAATCGTATGCCAATTTCACAAAACAAATGAATAAATAAAAGGGAACGGCTTGCAGTGCGTGAGTTCGCCACTGCCTGCCTGCATTTGTTTGTTTCCTCAACCAGCGGTGGTCAGTGCCCTGACGACTGACGTGTTAGGTAGCTCCAATAAACAATCACAAGAACAAGAGAACTTCTCTAGTATTAAACCAAGAGGCACTGGTTGGCGACCAGATGTCGGGGTTGTTTGGATACGAGGTGCTAAACTTTAACAGTGTCACATCGGATATTCGGATGCTAATTAGGAGAACTAAATATGAACTAATTATAAAACTAATTGCAGAACCCTGTGCTAATTCGCGTGACGAATCTATTAAGCCTAATTAATCCATCATTAGCAAATGGTTACTGTAGCACCACATTGTCAGATCATGGACTAATTAGGCTTAATAGATTCGTCTCACGAATTACACTCCATCTGTGCAATTAGTTTTGTAATTAGTCTATGTTTAATACTCCTAATTAGCATCCAAACATCCGATGTGACGGCTGTTAAACTTTAACACCATGGAGCCAAACAGGCCCGAAGGGATACGACTGCAAGAAACCGTATCCATTTCGGGGGTTTGTCTGAATCCGGTGGCAGAAACGAAATCGGAGATACCCTGAGATGGCTCGTGCACATGCTACACCTGCAGAGCACAGCACTGGTCTGTTCCCCTGCTTCTCTTTGCTAGATTAAAAAGCAACCCCCAGATTAGCCATTCAGTACCAGTTGACAATTAAGTTTTGTTTGCCAGGAAAGTTGACAGACGCAATGTCATTTCATTCGCCCTCTCGGCCTCTGCTCATCTCCAAGCGTCTAGGTCTAGCAACAAACACTGTTTCAGCTTGAAGCAAAGTGAAGTTCTGAAAGCAATTCTCTAAAGGTTGAACTGTGATTCAGAGGGCTACAACAGCAGACATAATCGGCAATTATTGTACCGCCCTACGCACATCCCGGCCAATCTCGAGCCGCCACACGAACGCAAGGATGGTTCAGCCACACTAACCGTGCTCCTGCTGCAATCCGTCCTTTGGACTGGACCAGTGAACACTTGTCGACGTCCAGGGCAACACTGGCACACGCCATTGCGACACGGTGCCACGGTCGAAACGTACTACGAGCTCATTGGATTCACTGAATCACTGTGGCCGATGATGGGATCTGACAGAGCCGAGGAAGCCCGTCAGTGGATCCATGCATCAGCTGAAGTTTCAGTTGCGTGCCGCGCTCAGCTACAGCTACCCTTCCCCGATTTGTGGTAAAAACGTGATCTTGCCCGAAGAAGTTTCGTCCCCGCCGGAGCATTTTCTCGGCGACAGCGACGGGGAGGTCGCCGGAGGAAAGAAAGACCAGACAGGCGGACACCACGGCCACCAGCGGCGATACGGTATCCATCCTGCTGTCACCGCGCGGCCACACGTTTTGAGACGAAGACGAGCAGGAGCTCAGGTCCCCGTGGTCCTTTTCCGCCAGATCTCTGGCTGCCGGGCCGGGGTGAGATCGTCTCCTCTCATCGTCCGCTGTCAGGCAGCGCGTGGCAATTGCCGAGAGAGGTGTATCGAGACAGTTCTTGCATAATTGAACATCCTTCGTCAGCTGGTCCTCACTGAATTTTGACGAGCTGCTACAAGGCTGTAGTCGAACACAAGCTTACTGTTCACCAGTCACCACCCCCAGGTAATTCAAGTTCATCCAAATTTTTGCTCCATTCCTTCATGTGCAGCTTTACCAAGTAATTCAAGTTCATCCATGTTTTTGCCCATGCCTTCATGTACAGCGTTAGGAACTATAGAGTAAAGCTGGCGAGGAGGAATTTGGCGCATGTTTGAGCTGATTTTGGCTTAAACAAACAATGCTGGCACATAAAAAAGACATCAATGATGAAGGGATGCTGTTCTAGATTAAGACATGGAATGTTCAGGTGCAGGCAGAGCATAAACAATCACAAAAACAACTCAATTATGCAGAGGCGCCGCTCTAGGCAGCGATCGAGATACAGATTCCTCTCGCTACTGCCCCCACAAACAGCAACCTCACGTCATTATCGAATCAAGAACGGCGAAGCAATCACTTGAGTGAAAAATGGAACTGACACTGACTAAACAATGGCATCATGGCACTACGATACAGAGCAATGAGCGCGCGGCGGTGCGGCGTCACACGACGGCGGCGGCGGCAGGCGCCGGGTCGGCAGCGGCCCAGACGATGTCCTTGAGCGCCGGCCGGAGCTCGTCGCTGCAGAAGGACCGGTACTCGAGCGTGTCGCCGCCGTCCTTCTTAACGTCGACCACGAGAACGGACGGTGCCACGCTGAAGATGTCGGCGGCCACGGCGAGGCGGCCCTTGGGCCCCCCGCGCTCCGCGCCCTCGAACCGCACGCCGCGTGCGCCGCTCTTGGTCACCCGCATCCGCCCACCGCCGCGGGCGGCCACCTCCTCGAGCCGGGAGACGACGCCGCTCGCCGACTCCCGCGTCGCGAACCGCATGCCGCCCTCCCGGTGCCCCCTTGCGGAGCCACCCTCGACGTCGAACAGGGGCGAGAGGTCGAAACCCGCGGAGAGGGAGATCAGGTGGAACGCGTTCAGCGTCTCCGGCGGCTCGTCCTTGTCGCCGCCGTCCTTCCCGGCGCAGGCAGGCTCGGCCGGCGGCTCGGCGGCCGCATTGACGGGCCTCGGGACGGACGACGACTTTTTGAACCACGGCGTCTCGACCATCTGGGCGATGGTGATGCGGGTGTCGGGGTTGGGGTCGAGCAGCCTGGGGATGAGCCTGCGCGCCTCCGTGGACAGCCACGGCGGGCACCGGTAGTCGCCGCGGCTCATCTTCTTGAACATGGAGGCGATGTTGTCCTCCGGGAACGGGAGCGAGCCGGCGAGGAGCACGTAGAGGATGACCCCGCACGACCAGATGTCTGCCTTGGCGCCGTCGTACCCCTTGTTCCTGAACACCTCCGGCGCGACGTACCCCGGCGTGCCGCAGAGCGTGTGCAGCAGGCCGTCGCTGCGGGTGTGGTCGGCGAGCGCGCTGAGTCCGAAGTCGACAACCTTGAGGTTCCCCGCCTCGTCGATGAGGAGGTTCTCCGGCTTGAGGTCGCGGTGGAACACGCCGCGCGCGTGGCAGAAGTCGACGGCGGAGACGAGCTGCCTGAAGTATCGCCGCGCAACGTCCTCCCTCACCCGCCCGGCCCGCACGATCCGGGCGAAGAGCTCCCCGCCGCGGACGAGCTCGAGCGCGAGGTAGATCCTGGAGCGCGTGGCCATCACCTCGTGGAGCTCGACGATGTTTGGGTGGGACACCCGCTTCATGACGGCGATCTCGCGCTTGATCTGCTCCATCATGCCCGCGCGCACAACCTTGTCCTTGGACAGCACCTTCACCGCCACGCTGCGCCCGGTGCGCAGGTCACGGGCCGTGTGGACGCGCCCGAAGTTGCCGTGGCCCAGGACGCGGCCGAGCTCGTAGCGGCCCTGCAGCACCCCGCCCGCCTTCACATCCCCGTCCCCCTCACCCATGAGGGTCGAATGCTCGATCGAATCGAATCGATCGATCCACTAATTTCTTCTTCCGATCCAAAATTCCAAAGAGAGAAAAACGAACAAACTGTACCCTACGACTAGCGCCGGGGAAGGGAGGGTGGGATGGGTCTACCCGTCCTCGACGTGCTTGCGGTGGCAGGTGCGGCCGCCGCGCAGCTCGCGCTGGCCGGCGACGTCAGTGCCTGAGCGCCGCCTCATCGCTCCGCATTCCCTGGGGCGCGGGGGCGCTCGCCTCGACGGCGGTAGATCGGGGCAGGCGCGAGAAGCAGGGACAAGGGCGACGCGGTGGCTCTTGCGAGGAGGGAGGGTGGGAGCCTGGGATAGTGGGATGAGTGGTGAGTCCGTGTGAGATTGGCTCGGCGATGCGGCGCCCGGTTTATAACGGGCGGGCTAGGGCGGCGGCCGCAGAGGCAGGGCCCCTAGGGGTGTCCTGGAGCCGTGGGCGGACCGTCGTCTATGATTGAAGGGCTGGACCGTCGTCTGGCTCGGGACGGACGGGCCCTGATTGGGCTAGGCTGCCGGCTACGCCACGAGCGGCATGGTGGAAACCCGTTACGGTCTAGCACACCAGGTTGGCGTGGTACACCGGAAACCGCGACCGGTAACGCTAACGCAGCGGGTGCCTACGCTACAGTCCACGGCCCACAGTTTTGGTGCTTCCTGAGATTTTTTTCTCTCTCAGCCCATACGAAACCTGTGATTGTTGCAATTTGCAAACGAGCTTCTTTGGTCGAACAAAGGTCGTTGCAATTTGCAAACAACCGTCGTCGATGATGAGCGGTGCGAAGCCATGCGAGTATGACGAAGGCATAAGACCCAGCGACCATCTTGTTGTGCACACTATGGAAGTGGTTTCTTAGATGGATTTATTTGTGACTTCTTTGTAATTTGGTCCCACACGTATACCTTACAGGCTATTAGGCTTATACGTACTGAGTAGTCGTGAGGAAGAAATGTTGGAACTTTTAGGCAAAGCTGATTGTGTACTACTGTCATGTAGTAATGGCCATAGAGCTACTACCATTCAACTGATACATGGCGGAGTTTGAACATTTTTTTTTGACCTGCAAAACGATGAGGGAGAACTCAAGATAAGGTTGGAGCTAGAGGGACCACCATTCAAGTGATGCACATGACATAGCAGGCTTTACCTCAAGATGAGGTTGAACGATGACATAGCCAGGTTGCTCAATGAGTTGATGCTGGTAGTTTATTTTTGCACTTAATTTTCACTGTTCCATCCAGCTACAAAGTCTCAGTTGTTTTTGACCTGGGACTAAAAGAGCTTTAGTCCCGGATCCAAAACCAACGCCGATAGGGGCTCTTTAGTCCCGGTTAGTAATATCAACCAAGACTAAAGAACCCCCTTTAATCCTAATTGCAATGGTTAGGAATGGGGACTAAAGCCACTCATTTAGTCCTGGTTGGTGTTTCCAATTGAAACTAAAGATTTAATCCCGGTTGGTGGTTCCAACCGGGATTAAATGGTGTTCTTTAGTCCCAGTTGAAATCAACAATCAGGACTATATCCCTCTTTTTTTATTCCCTCGATGAACTCTCTCTCTCCGCACTAGCCTAGTGGCCTTTTATCACCCCACTGGCCTCATCTCTCCCCCACTACCTTATCCTTTCCCCACCACCGGCCTGTCTCTCCCTCCACCGCTTCCTCTCCTCCCTCCATTGGCTGCCGCTGGCGTGCGCGGCCTCCCCGGCCTGGCCCAGGCCGCCGACCACCGGCCCTACACGCGTGCGGGCGAGATGGCGAGCGGGGGAGCTTGTGGATACGAGAAGCTGGTGAATGTTTCCTTTGTGAGTGGTAATGCACGATTTGTTTGTGAATGATTCATTTGTGATTGTGTTGTGTTGTGAATCAAATCGAACTCATATGTTGTGAATCAGAATATTGTGCGAATTGATTGGTTGTGTATTCTCACCTGTGTGATGTTCATGTAAGATGAGCATGTTTATTGCTTGAATTTGTGAAGTGTTAATTATTTTAATTGTTTCTGTGGTGGAGTTGGAGCTCGGTGGTACGGTGGTCGAGGTGGAGCCAGGGGGAGCGGCATGAGCAGGCAGGACGGTGGTAGCCCACTTTTCTCTTTAGTTTTTGAAACTTTTTACCCCGGTTGGTACTACCAACCGGGATTAAAGGTAGTCTTTAGTCCTGGGTGTATAGGGAGCCTTTTAGTCTCGAAAGATTAATCTCGGTTGGATTTTCGAGATATATGTGTCTGTCCAATTAGGGCTAATGCTCACTTTTCCTCAAGTGCTTGGCATGAAGGGTTAAGGTTTGACGAGGGGTTCAATCTTAGTGTTCAAGGGGTAGGTGGGCATCTGTGCATGCATTTATTATTAGAATAAGTGTAAAAAATTCCATGATACTATGCGACTTATTTTTCTCTAGTTCGCACATTTAGGTCTGGTTTGAACATCCATGATACTATGCGACTTATTTTTCTCTAGTTCGCACATTTAGGTCTGGTTCGGTTCAAGTGATTTATTTTTAGCACCCATCATATCGAATGTTTAGATACTAATTAGAAGTATTAAACGTAGACTATTTACAAAACCCTTACATAAGTGGAGCGGATCAAAGACCAAACCTAACATCTCACTATAAATTTACACGTGAGAGACACCAGCATCATATTTGGGGAATACTATAATATTTCGAACCTAATAGAAACGGGTAGGCTACACTATCTACAACAAAGAGGTATACCGTGTTCATGTCGAAACTTGGCGAGTAAAGAGCTGGATGGTTACACTAGATGTGCATTTGAACATTCCATACAACTTA
>NC_028455.1:28550282-28553130 GCF_000263155.2 Setaria italica | reverse complement strand
CCTATAATTGACTACATCCAAATATGATCTGTACAAAAGGAACATGTAAACGCTCCACTTTGGTTGATGAAAAAAAAAAATCACATTGGCGCCACAATTCTTCCAGAGAAAATATTACTAATATGCAACATAAAGTAACACCCGATCTCGGTTATATGGTCATGAAGGCGAAGAAGGAATTTCATTGAAAGACAGTGAAAACAGGTAGGTGTCAAATGACTTGAACCACAAGCCAGCACTTAATACTGTATTTGTATCATTTCTCGCAGTTCATGTCTTTATGCGCACCACAAAGGAACCTGCCAAACAGATAATTTAGATAATTGTGAGAGTTCACATATGGAGTGTATCTACCAGTAATCCAGTATAACTGAACAAAGAAATATGTTGTGATTCTCCATGGTGTGTCAAATAGATTATTAGTTGCTTGCTTAAACTAGACAGCGAGGGCCCAATAAGCTCTTCCTCTGATCATACGTTTAATACTCCTAATTAGTATCTAAACATTGGATGTGACACGTGCTAAAAATAAGCAAAGGGAACCAAACACTCCTTACTACTTCTGTCCTTTCTGACCTCCCTATTACTGGGAAACAGAGATATAGTAGCAGTTTGTACAGCGTCCTCTTCAATCCCCAAACTCCCGTTCTTAGAAACGGAGTGTTGCTCGGCTTTAGTTCCTGAACACGAATGCCGAATTGTATCGAGCGGTCCTTGTATATTTGTGGAGCACGTAGCAATGTAAAACACCAATTTTCCCAGCTTTACAAGATGATCAACTCTTGTCGTGCTAAATTCGACACGCCAAGGATCCCTGCTTCCAGAGTTCCAGTAAACGGCAGCGCACACGTCAGCGACAACGACACGGCAATACAACGCCTGCACCTATCTGCTGCAGCTTCCTTGATTCCAACAAAAGTCCCACTGCCATTTCATCGATTAGCATCTTAGCCCTTGTTTACTTTTCAATTTGGGATAGATAAAATTGGCATTTTGCTATAAATGCGCAACTGTAACGTTTCGTTTGTATTTGTGAATTATTGTCCAAATATTGACTAATTAGACTCAAAAGATTCGTCTCGCAAAGTACAACAAAACTGTACAATTAGTTTTTGATTCCGTCTACATTTAGTACTTCATGCATGTACCGCAAGTTTGATGTGATGGGGAATCTTCTTTTTGCATAGTGTCAAAGTTGGGAGTTTGAAGGGAAGTAAACATGGCCTTAGCACTAGCAAGATGCTCCGATCCCTTCCATTCACTGATACATCACCAGAGAAACAAAATACTGAGCACCCGGTAATCGAAAGCGTTGCTGGATCACTCGACTGATAAAAACGCTGGACTCCGTCACGCGCGTGTTCCATGTGCGTCACGTGGAAAACGTAACGAGGGATTAATTGTGCGTAGCAGCATATAATCACAAGATCAAATGCTCATCCCAAATTCCCAATCATGGAGCCTTGAAAGTGGGACACAGGTCGGCAGGGGCGGCGTCGTGCTAACCATTAACCAGCACGTCAGTCCCTAGCGGTAGCAGGGGTTACCCGAGCTAGCAGCGCCTACCGCCCCCCGGCGTCGACGTCGATGCCGACCGCCCGCTCCCTCTCGCGGGCTCGCGGCCGGACGCGCGCGCCCCTCGCCGCTAGGCCGGCGACAAGTGTCGCGGCGGTCGCTGTGCGCCCCTACCCTGCGGTGGGCAGGGCTGACGGGTGGACGGCCGGAGACGGGGCGCTGTGGGCCGGCGCCCTGCGCTCTCGTCGCGTCGTGTCCCCTGCGGCCTGCGCACAAGGCTGAAGGCGTCGGGGTCAGAGGCCTGACGCGATACTCGCCACGTCCTGTACTTTTGCGTGGCGCCATGTCGCCAGTCGCCACCAGGCGGGCCGATGTCGCGTCGCGGTCGATCCCTTCACCTGCGCGGCCCTCTCGTGCCGTCGTTATCCTTGGGATATCATGGCGGGCGGCATGGATCGGTAAGCGGCGGCAGCCACACGAGCGGCGGCGGTTCGCCCATGCGGAAGTGCCGTACACGGACGCAGGAAAAAAGCATTAGCGGCTTTGCCATCCGGATCAGCGCCGTTTGGACCAAAACAGAGGCTCGTGCACGAGGTGACGTGATCAGTGATCACCCCACGGCCAGTTCCGTTGCTATGGCTCGCTAGACAGTCCGTAGTGTAGATCCTGTATAAGAGAATTCTGACAGAAGCATCGTAAACTTGTTAGCCGTAAGAACTGGTAAGAGTAACTTCAAGAGCTGTTAATCTTACCTCTAATATTTTTTTAGAGAAAAAAGAGAAAAACGAACTCCAACAGTTCATCTAAATCTTCCCTAATTTTTTAGCAACGCTAAAAAATAGCTTACCACCGTGTATATTTTAGCGTTGGCATTCCTCCCCCAATCCTGATTCCCGCACGCTCGCGCGTCCCTTCCGATGGGCCCAATACGATAACGTGACCTGTTTTAAAATATTGAGGCCTATTTATTAGCGATCTGTTGTGGATTGATATGTTTTTGGGGGAAATTTTTTTTGGAAGAATCCCCACTACATAGTTTTGAGGAAGAATTTTTTGAGTACTCTTGAAGTTGGTCTAAGGCTAACAAGTTGTACAGTAATTGTCAGGTCAACCAGGCGCATCCTAACCGGATCCAGATCATGTTCTTCGTAAACACTGACAGGGCTCACAGCGACCACAACGACGTGATAAAAGTTTGTTGTGAATTGTGATCGACCTCAACTCAACTCAAGCAGCAGTGAGCCAAGTGACTATCGATACTGAAGGGAGTACTGCAGAAATCTATTATGGGCCTGGTTGTGACGTTTCGGCCTTGTGCGCAGCTCGCAGGCCT